>NC_057861.1:402861314-403163814 GCF_019393635.1 Dromiciops gliroides
AAGATTTTGGAGAAGGATGATGGTTCTTTGTGTAGATCTTTTGTGAAAGATTTTAGGAATAGCATAGATAAGAGTTAGTTGAAAAAGTGTGAGTAGATTTCAATCTATACAACTTCAATGAGACCACACTTACATTGAGATATAAGCCAGATATATTTGTTTACATTAATCAATGGGCAAAAATTAAAATTTGTAACTATCAGTCAATTCTCTTAACAATTGCTGTTTGAAGGGCTCAAAGTGCTGGGTTGCATATAGCATAGTACCTAGTATGTAGTAGCATTCAGCCATTTAATCCTTGGTCCTACTGTTGCTTTCTCTGAACCCTTTAGAAGTCTCATGGTCATTAGCACTGGAGCAATGGAGAGAGACAGAGACACACAGAGAGAAAGATAGAGACAGAGACAGAGAGGTGCTCACACACATACACACAGAGAAACAGAGAGACAGAGAGAGACAGAGAGAGGAAGGCAGGGAGGGGTGGGGGGGAGAAAGAGAGTAAGAGAGAAAGAGAGAGACAGAGACAAAGAGACAGAGAGACACACACACACAACACAGAGAGAGAGAGAGAGTTGGTAGAGGGGTAGGGGTGGGGTGTGAGATTTAAGGAGACTGGAGAGGTGTGTATGTGGGGGGCAGGGAGTTATATAGAGCTCTGAATGCCAAACAGAAGATTTTATATTTACAATTTTGAAGTCTGCAAAGCACTTCACATACATTATCTCATTTGATATAACAATCTTGAAAGGGAAGCAGGTATTAACCCTATCTCCATTTTATAGATGTGGAAACAGAAAAACATGGAGATTTCAATGATGATGTCTTCACATTGGAGATTCTAAGCAGACTAGATAGTTTCTTTTATGTCTATTTAACTAATTTCATATTGGGTCTAACAAAGTAGCATCTGGACATGTCCATTGGACATTTACTTTTGATGGTTGCTTTCTATCAGCGAAACAGAGAGCTTGGGAGACAGAAAGCACCCAATTATCTGAAGCCTGTATATCTGTATGTTCCAGTTGTGTTCACAGTAGTTTAAATTTTTTGAGCTTTTAGCCATGGTGTTTTTCTACAAAAGTCCTCATACAATTCAAATGACAGTTTTGTACAGTGCCCAGCCCTTGTGGGCATTTGATAAATATTAAACAACAATTGTCTGTTTTCTGTGCTGCTTGTGTTTGCTGCCTAAAGGATCCTTTGAGCTATGTAATGGGGTTAAACATGGCTTGTGGCTGTAAGAAAGGGAGATATAGAACCTTAGCCCACAGTGGATCCCACACATCAAATGGCCTGAACAAAAAAAGCAGTATATGGCAATAGCTCCTGATGCCCTGGGAGTGAGTGCATGGAGCTGCTATTTCTTGCTATTGGCCCTTTTAGAGGGCACTTACTGAATTAGGCACTTCCAGTGATAAGGGAACTGAGTGGAGCTGGCCTTCTGAAAGGGATAACTCATGTGAATATGGTATTGGGTTTGGCTTACATATTTACATCTCCCCAGCTCTGGCTGCAACTTGAGAAGAAGCTGGGAATGAGGAGATAAGTATTCTTTGGCCCAAATTAAGGGCAGAAGTCAGTCTCCCCACTGATCTACAGTCTGGATCTCATTCATATCTTAGAGTTGAATCTCTATTGCATAAGGAAGCTGGGCAGATTGTGCAACAGGGGCCTCCTGTGTGGATCTGACAGGAGAATTTGGTTCCGGGTGTCATAGTGTTATTTTCACCTTGATAGACTAGTGCTGTCTAGAGGGGAAGAGTGGGGGCTGGGGGGCATTGGGGAGGGTGTCCGTGAACAAGGAGAAGGCTCAGCTTGCTGAACAATGAAACCTTACATGCCGTCTGCAAGGAAGGGGAAAAAAATCAACATGTGGACCAGTTAACCGAGTCATTGCTTGGAGAAACCGAGTAAGTAGAATAGAAGTTCAGATCTAATAACATTAGTGAATGCTGAGAACAGCAAAGGGCTCTGAAGTATATTCTGGAAGAGAGGGGGAATACAGTACAGAAAATTACTTGTTAAAGACATCACCCTTGTCCTTGCTGTCAATCATTCTTAGACTATGCTGAGAATTCAAAACTCAAGAGATCCCTCTTGGACTGGGTCTCTTTTACATGCTGAAGTATTTATTTTTGTCCTTCATATTAGATGCTGACGTTGCTGCTGCTGACGACACTGCTATTCATGTGTGTGAGTGTGGCTGCAAAGCTACCCGACGAATGACGCATGGGCCAAGCCACCCTGAAAACACATGTAGCCAGGCTGTCGATCATTGTTTGTGGCTTTGCCTCATCACCCTGGGGGCCATGGCCTCTTCTGATCCCCAGGGAGCCTTCTGGTGTCTGAATTAGGCTGAGTGGGTTTTCTTCAGAAGTTACACCATGTGGATGGCCCGATGTGGGTTTTAGCATTTTCTTCTCACTTTGCTTTTATACACCCTGATTTTAATTGGTTCCCTTTAGCTTGCCATGTGGCATTGTGGTGGCATCTTGCACATGTCCAGGACAGAGGTTCAATGAGCATACCTTAGAGGCTGATAGACTGACTGAGCTCCAAGGCTTTCTTTATGGTGGTATAGAGTTACTACTGATATTAAGTATGGCTCCTGGGTGATGCTGATGAAACTGTCAGTTGGAGAGGACATATATGGGTGTTCCAAGTCATGTCTACAGCTCTTCACCAAGTTGGATGCATAATAATACTAAGAACTGTGCAACCTATCATCACTGCAGGCTGTAAAGTTTAGCACCTTTTAGCAAGACATGACCGAGGGGTTAGAATCATGCACCAATAGCTCACTCTCTCTCATGAACTGACAGACAACAAATCCCTATAGTCCAAACACAAATCTCAAAATGCCCTGGAGCACTCAGCCAATAAACTACTGGAGATAGACCACTGTCATAGACTGAACTTTTGCCTACGCTTGCTTAGACATAAGATCTATTTATAAAAACTCAAGAACAATGTTTCTTTTTTAAACTAGATATTGCCATCCCAAATCTTCACAATCTCCAAACTTCATGGGAAAACCTCCCCCAAAACCTTTCGAAGTATAGAGTCCTGGTTGAGTAGGTCAAGCTCACCTGGGAACAGGATGAAGCTCTTAGCATCTCTATTGTGCTTTGTTCTCCTGCAGTTATACTGAGGATTCTTTTAGTGAACCCACAGAGGATGAGGTCACGTATTCCTACTTTTTATTCCTCTGTGAAAGGCAGTTATTTTATCTGCTTGTGCAACAAATAGTCTGCAAAATCCTAACTTCAAGGAATGGTAGCTGGATAGAGACTTGGCCCCGGACCTTTTCTACCTGAACCTTATAAAAATATGAGAAATAATAAGTAACAACAACAACAACAACAAATAGATCTTTACAGAGCACTTTGACATTTGTAACAGTATTCACTGAAAGCCTATAAGCTGAGTACTGCAGGTGTTATGTGGTGCATAGATAGAATAGTAGACTAGGAATCAGGAAGTCCTGGGTTCAAATCCCTCCTTGGACACTTACTAGCTGTATGAAACTGGACAAATCACTTCTGAACCTCAGTTTCCTCATCTGTAATATGGGGATACCTTCCTTATTGGGTTATTGTGAGGCTAAAATGAAATTATGTATATAAAGTCCTTGGCAAACTTTCAGGTACTATGTAAACATGAATTATGACTTGAACTCATTTTACAGATGAAGCAACTAAGGTTCTTAGAGGCTCCGGGACTTGCACAAGTTTATACAGTATTAGGGGCAAGATTTTAACCTCAGTCTCACTTGTGTCCAGGTCTAATGGTGTCTCCACTGTACTTGGCTGCCCCTCATACTTAGTCTGGGTAACTTTACTTTGGTTCACAAGGCATTTTCTTTTCTTTCTTAAAATAATTTAAAAAATATGTTTTGTCTTTACATCATCTATATTTCCTACTGCATTTCTCCCCCAACCTCCTCCCAGAGATCCCTCCCTCAAAATATGAAGAAAAAAAGAAACAAAGAAAGAAGGAAAGAAAAGTTTTTCCAAAACTAAACACTATAGCAAAGACATCTGATACAGTATACCACAGCAATTGCCTCCTATTCATACAAAAAGAGGAGGGAGATGTCATCTTTTATTTTAATTATGCAGTATTCAATTTTGATTGTTTTGTTGCTGTTGTTATCTCCATTTGCATTATTGTATTTATTGTATAAGTTGTATTTGTGTATGTGTGTGTATTGCATTTATATAGCTTATATGTATCCATATGGTTTTATCTAGATGTGGCTCACACAGACCCATGGATAAATATCTCCAGATTCTCCTTTGTCTACCCTTCTCCAAGACAGACTGATTCCTAACAGTCAGGGAGCAGGAATTTGAGGCTATGTGACTAGCCACTCTTTTATTCTCAGAGAAGGAGGTGCTAGGCTAAAAAGATACATATCTTCCCCATCTAAATATTGTTAGTATAGGAGGAATATTTTTTTTAGATTGAATTTATACTTCTAGTAGCTATCCATTTAATAGGGAAGGAGTGCCCCAAGCTATATGTCTAAAGGCTTGACTGCCTTCTTGCTGAATTTCTGTTACACAATGACTATCACTTATAATAAATTGGAAATAAACTCATTTATCCAAACTGACAGTAAATAGAAATCAGAGAAGTTATACAGATTAGAATATACCAGATAAAGCATAGAGTGAATGGGTTTTTTTACTTGGAGGGAGATATCTCAATTCCAACATGATAGGGAGAGAGAGAGAGAGAATCCTTCCTAAAGTCTCTAGTATGGTAAGCCAGAAAATTGTTGTTGTTTGTTGTTTGTTCTCAAAGAAGACCATGACACTGGGGTGATGGGGTCATGACTTGCACTGAGTTAGATTTAAGTGAGGGAAGGCTATGCAAGTCACTAACTTCACTTTCCCCTCCAGATTCATCTGGGTCCAGTGGCAAGATATATTAGGACAACAGGAAATGGCCCCGGATGTTTAAGGTAATTGGGTTAAATGACTTTCCCAGAGTCACAGAGCTGGTAGGTGTCTGAGGTGAGATTTGAACTCAGTTTCTCCCAACTTCAGGGTCAGTACTCTATCCACTGTGCCACCTACCTGCCCAAGCTGGAAAATAAGGGCATGATCAAAGCACAGGTCCTCTGCATGTTAGCGTCTTTCTCTTTCCAGAGAGAACCTGAAGACTTGTGTAATTCCAAAAAGAACCTAGAACCTCAGTTGTGCTTTCTCTTTTTTCTCTTTTTCTTTATTTCTTTCTTTATTTCTTTCTTTATTTCTTTATCTATTTCTTTATTTCTTTATTCATTCATTCATTCATTCATTCATTTATCTATCTATCTATCTATCTATCTATCTATCTATCTATCTATCTATCTATCTATCTATTTATTGAGGCAATTGGGGTTAAGTGACTTGCCCAGGGTCACACAGCTAGTAAGTGTTAAGTGTCTGAGGCCAGATTTGAACTCAGGTACTCCTGACTCCAGGGCTGGTGCTCTATCCACTGTGCCATGTAGCTGCCCCTCAGTTGTGCTTTCTCAAAGTTGGAAGCCAGAAGTAGAATATCTCCTTTCCTAAACTCTCAATAACTCCACCCCTCACATCAGCACAGTGCATTGGGTAATCATTCTCCACCAATGAGGATAGCCTTATGCAAATGGACTTGAGCCCTTAGTTACAACTGTGTGTATATTGTTTTTCTGGCTCTGTTTACTTCATTTTGCATCAGTTGACATGTCTTCTATGCTTCACTGTGTTAATCACATTCATTGTTTTTTTATGGCACAATAATATTCCATGATGTTCATGTTTCACAATTTTTTAAACCTATTCCTCAATCTATAATCATGTGCTTTGTTTCCACTTCTTTGCTACCCCACAAGAAGTGCTGGTATAACTATCTTCGTGTAGATAAGGTCTTTCTTTTCAGTCATTGACCTATTTGGAGTATATAACAAGTTGTGGAACTTCTAAGTCAAAGGGCATGGGTATTTTAGTCACTTTCTTTGCATAATTCAAACTTGCTTTCCAGAAGGGCTGTTCATAGTCACATCTCCACTAGCAATGCATCAGTGTGCTTTTCTTTCTATCATCCCTCTGTCCTAGTGGCAGTTATGAGTCTGATGCAATGGATCACATAGAGCCCAAGGGTTTAAATAAACAGTCCTTTTACTAAAAACACATTGCAATGCCCCATGAAGAAGCCGTTCCGAAGGCAGTTAAGAGCAGTTCAAGAAGATAAAAACAAATAAAAGCCCACTAGCAAGGTGATAAAAAGCAGATAGGAAGGAAGAAAGTTCCCTGGGGTCTCAGGAGTTCTTAGCCAAATTTCAAAAGCTGTTTTTAGATTCTTTTTGCCCAAAAGGCTATAGATGGGTCCCAGATTAATTTAACTAGAACAAAGATAACCCAGACAGCCTTGCTCCCAATTTCCAGGATTCTGTTGGGGGAGTATAGAGGGTGAATTGACTCTCTAGTTTCACCAATATTCTAGCCAATAACATGTGGCATCTTTGGTCACCTTTGCCAATTTGTTGAGTTCAAGGTGAAATCTCAGGGTTGTCTTCATTTGTATTTCTCTACTTATTAGTGATTTTGTCATAGAGTGAAGAGTATTCTTGTGTTTGCTTGTTAACAATTTGCAATTCTTCTTTTGAGAAATGCTTGTTCTTATTCTTCCACCATGATCTGTTGAAGAATGGTTTTTGTCAAATATTCTTGTTAGTTTTCTACTCGACTTCAAAAGCTTTTCAGAGACATTGATATAAAGATTTTTTTAGTCAGTTGACCACTTCTCTTCTTATCATAATTACATAAATTTATTTATGCAAAATATTTCAGTTTCACATAGTCAAAATTATTTATTTTATTTTTTGTTTTTTGTAGTCTTTAATATTTGGGCCATGTATTGATTTTGAATTTGTTGTGAAATAAGATTTAAAATGTTGGTCTAAATCTAATTTCTGCCAGACTGCTTTCTAGTTTTCTCAGAAATTCTTATCAAATAAAAGTAAATATATATATGAGGTAATTTATGTTTTAAGGTTTGTCAAGCATTTGTTATTGAATTGAGTTATTTCTGATTGTGCTTCATTTAATTTGTTCTGTAGACCTTTTTTTCCTTTTCTTTTTAAAACCAGTGCAGAATGGTTTTGGTGATTATAGATTTATTATATAGCTTAAGGTCTTAAAGTGCTTTTCTCCCATATTTCTTACCTTTGTTCATTTTCCTCTGGATATTCTAATACTTTTATTCCTTTAACTATGATTTTTCTTTAAAGATAACTTTGTCTAGCTATGTAAAACATCTTTTTTGGAAATTTGATTGAGAGAGCATTAAATCTATAAATTAACTTTGATAACATCATTTTCATTATATTGTCATGGTCTAGCTAGGAGCACTGAATATTCCTTTAACTCTTTAAGTTGCTCTTAATTCTTTAAGGGACATTTTGCAGTTGTATCTATGCAGGTAGTGAATATGTTTTGTTAGATTGAATCCTAGATATTTTATGCATTTGGGGATTATTTTGATTAGGACTTTCCTTTATATTATTGTTTTATAAGTTTTGTCATTATTATTATTATTAAATAGAAATATAGTGGGTTTTATGGTTTTATTTTGTAGCCTGCAACTTTGCTGAAGGTATTAAATAACTTAATAGATTTCTCTCCTGATTCCCTAGGATTTTCTAAGTAAACTGTCATGTCAACAGTAAGTAGGGATAGCTTTGTGAATTCTTGCCTATTTTTTATGTCTTTAATTTTTTCTCTTGACTTATTGCTATTGCTAGCATTTCTAGATCCATATTAAAGAATAGTAAGGAAAGGAGGCATTCCTGCTTTACTCCCGTATTGATTGGGAAGCTTTCTAATGTTTCCCCAGTGCATATTGCTTACTCTTGGTTTTAGATAGGTTCTTATTTAGATAGATCTTTTCTTGATATATGATTTCTTTTCATGTTAAGAAAAGATCCCTTTATGCTTATAGTTTATAGGGACTTTAGTAAAGATATGTTTTATACTTTGTCATGTTTTTTTTCTTGTATCCATCAAAATCATTTAAATTTTTTAAAAAAATATTCATTTAAATCATATTAGTTGTCTTATTAACATTAAGCCACCCATATATCCCTAGTATAAATTGAATTCAATAATTGGGAATTATGGGGTTTTTTAAAATCTTTTTTTTTTTTTTTGGTGGGGCAATGAGGGTTAAGTGATTTGCCCAGGGTCACAAAGCTAGTAAGTGTCAAGTGTCTGAGGCTGAATTTGAACTCAGGTCCTCTTGAATCCAGGGCCAGTGCCTTTTTCCACTACACCACTTAGCTGCCCCAAATTATCTGGTTTTTTAAAATTTCTGTAATTTATTTCCTAAGATTTTATTTAAAACTCTTTGTGTTCATGAACAATATTGATTTATAATTCTCTTTTAATTGATCATTTCTTGGCTTATGTATTAAACTATATTTGTCTCATAAAAGGAATTTTATTGCTTTCTTTCTCAATTTTTGATAATAATTTATGTAGTAGAAGTATTAATTTTTCTTTAAAAGTACCTACTAGTAGGCACTTAGTAAATGCTTGTTGATTAACTGTTCTTTGCCTGTTTGTTTTTGCTTTTCCTGTCCCTGCTATGTAAGTGTTCACTAAGAGTTTCTCAGGGGTTCTTTTTTGATCTCTCTCTCTCTTCTTTGGTGAATTCCCATGGTTTACATATTACATTTATGCTGAGTCAACAGCTTTGTTTTTGTCCCCACCCCCCTTTTTTTTCAGTGTTGATATCTAGTTTGGACAGTTTGGGTTGGAATTTTGGTAATCACAAATAATGTCTAATTATTATCCTTCCTTCTAATTTGGCATTGATTTTAATATTAACTACAATAAGTTGACTTACAGAGAGCTGTTTCTGAAATGAATGGAAAGATATTGTGATTTTACAGTTTTTATTGTTGATACTGATCTGAATTTTTAATATTGAATTTAATTTCTTTTTATTAAAATGTTTAATATGTTTCTGAAACATGCTAGGCACTGAGAATAGAAAGGCAAAGAAAAAACATATTCCTGGCATTGGAATCATAGATCTAAGGCTAGAAGGAACATCAGAGGTTGTTTTGTCCAAACCCCTCATTTGGCAGATGAAGAAAATGAAGTCTGGGGAGATTGAGTGATTTACTTAAGTTCGCCTGGGTAATGAGTGTTAGACATGGGATTTGAGCCCTGGACTTCTGGCCTCACTGTTGATATTCTATATTCTTTCCATTGTACCATGGATTAGGGGAGTGGGGAAGAGACTAGATATTTACACATACAACTATAACATGACAAGAGAGAACATGAGAAGTGCAAAGGTGAGGTCAAAACAAAGTGTAATGAGATATTTGAGGATGGAGACATCACTTCTCACTGGGAATATCTGGGAAGATTTCATGAAGAACATAGCACTTGAATTGGGTGTTGAAGGAAGAGTTATTTCAATATGTGGAGATGATGATACCTTCTATATAGTGCTTAAAGATTTGCAAACTGAACCGTTTTCCTCACAATAACTCTGTAAAGTAGGCTGTGTACACATTAATATCATTCCTATTTTAAAGGCAACTGAAGCTCTGAGAAATTAAGTGACTTATTTATAGCTTCATGCCGTAAGGATTCCTTTCATGTATAGATTGTACCAGGTGATAGTTGAGATCCCTTCTAATGCTTGTAAATTTCTTGGGTAGGATTTGAACTCAGATCTTTTCACTCCAAATTTCACTCTGTATTATACTATACTGATTCACAAAGGGATGGAAGGAGTAGGGGAAGGGGGGTGTCTCAACAAGGGCAAGAAGATTGAAAAGGAAAAAATATATTTCAGAATGCGGAACAATCCCAGTTTGACTATAGTATGTGAAGGGTAATAAGTAATATGAGAGGATGCTGGAAATAAATTGGAGCTAAATTATAGAAAGCCTTGGATGTCAGGATAAGGGGTTTATATGCATTAATAGACAATGGGAAGCTACTGAAAGTATTTGCACAGAGTGATGTGGTCATACAGATATGTTAGAAAGATATCTTTTAAAAAAATTTTAGTGAGGCAATTGGGGTTAAGTGACTTGCCCAGGGTCACACAGCTAGTAATTGTTAAGTGTCTGAGGCTGGATTTGAACTCAGGTACTCCTGACTCCAGGGCTGGTGCTCTATCCACTGCACCACCTAGCTGCCCCAGGAAGATGTCTTAAACAGCTATGTGAAGGATGAATAGGACAGAAGAAGATACTGGCAGAGAGAAGACTGTTTTTGGTAAGATAGAGGTATTTATGATGAAGTACTTAGTTATGGAAGAATTGAAATCTGTCATGGTAGGGAGATTGGGTTTTTTTTTTCACCATGAAATTACTGATTCTTAGCATATGGAAACATCTTCATTAGTAGAAAGAATACCACTTTTGGAATTAGACTACTTGAATTTAAATCCTGGCTTGATTCCTTTACTACCTATGTGACCATGGGCAAGTCACTTACCGTTGCTAGGACTCAGTTTCCTCATCTACAAAGTAATGTTGTTAGACTAGATGATCTCTAAAGTAAATTCCAGCCCTTAATTCTATGATGTATTGAGGTCCTAAGCCAGGGTGATTGCAGTGGAAGTAGAAAGAAAGGAACAGAAGCAAGTGATATAGTGCTAGATTCAATAAGATATGGCCTTGGACTGGTTGTGGGACATGAGAGAGGGAGGAATGAACCAAAGATGACTGAGGTTTTGAGCCTCGGTGATATGTGAACAGAACAATGGATGTAAGAGGAAGGAGGAGGTCTTGAGTAGGGAGAGACATAATAAGTTCAGTTTTAGGAATATTGAGTTTAAGGAATGGGCTAAACTATTCAGCTCCATATTCCAAATGAGGCACAGGAACCTTTTTGAAAACCCACCCTCTCCCTTCATCTATTTCAGGTTAAAATATATTGATGTGGGGGCAGCTAGGTGGCACAGTGGATAAGCACTGGCCCTGGATTCAGGAGGACCTGAGTTCAAATCCAGCCTCAGACACTTGACGCTTACTAGCTGTGTGACCCCGGGCAAGTCACTTAACCCTCATTGTCCTGCAAAAAAAAAAAATACAGTGATATGCTTAATTTATTTTTCCTTTCTATGTATACCTAATTCTTAGCACAATATCTGGCACATAGAAGGTGTTTCATAAATGCTTGTTGACTTGATTTGTTGATATAAATGAGATCTGAGCATCATAAATGTTAATGAAACTCTACTGTTGGTTGGATAATGACAAGGTTATTTTATATAATCTACCCATAGATAATACAGTGGAAGCATGATGGAATGTGGGACTGAGAGTCCAGAAGACCCCACAATCAAACCCAGGCTCTGACCCTACCTGTGTGAACATGCGTAAGTCATTTGACTACTCAAAGATTTAGACAGCATACTTAGACTTAACAACTAAGTAATGGGGATGTTGCAATCTTCCTTGGTGGAAGGATTCTTCATACTGTGAAATTACAGGTTCCTGACACATTTTCACATTGATATTAGTTGGAGGATCAATTTAACATACTATGAGTATGAATGTATTCAGAAACATCCAGGTGATTTATATCGTGTATTTAGGAGTGACAGCTTCTTTTGAAATGTATTTTTGGGGCAGCTAGGTGGCGCAGTGGATAAAGCACCAGCCCTGAATTCAGGAGGACCTGAGTTCAAATCCAGCCTCAGACACTTGACACTTACTAGCTGTGTGACCTTGCCTGGGGCAAGGCACTTAACCCTCATTCCCCGCCCTCCCCCAAAAAAGAAACATCACTTATTTTAAACATGTAGGGACCAACTCAGTGGAAATTGTCATTCATATTCCAATTCATTTCCAGATGAGTTGTAGGTATGGAAAAATAATGTTGTTCTGGGCATGATGGCAGATAGAAAAGATTTTAAGGGTGTAAGGGCCTAATAAATACCCAATATCTGGGCAAAAGCCAAGATGTAGAATTACTCTTTATTTCTGAGTGGAAAGAAAAATTTATGAGTAATATTATGCAACGAGCTGAATCCATTCAGAAATTTTTAAAAAATGCCCAAGACAGACCACAAATTGCCCTGTCACATCGCCAAGTAGTGTTATTGACCTTCTAAAGGCAGAGGGGGCAGGGGAGGGGGTGAGTTCTATTTTGTTCAGACATGCCTAAGTCTTTTACTGTCACCCTGATGAAATTCAGAGAGGCAGAAGCTGCTTCTCAGTTGTACTTTATGCTTAATTAAGTGTTTTGATTGTACTGATATCTTTAAATACCATAGAATTATTTTTTTAAAAACTGCATACACACATCATACACATATGCATGACTCTTGAAACCAAAACAACTCTACTTGCTAGCCTTCTCAGGGATACATGCGTTGACATATGCAATCTGATCAGAATGAAAAATCAGAGAAGAGAGAAGTAACAATTTAGATTCTTCTTTTCTCTCCACCCCCCTCTTCCTACTCTATTTTGATATAGAAGCATTCTGAGAATGTTTTACAAACATTTTGCTAATAATATTCACATCTTTCCTGTGAAGTCGAGAGAAACCTTTCCCACTCTATGAATCAGAAAGTTGAGACTTACTGTTTGAAATTCATTGCAAAGTAGTATTATTTAAAATATATCATTTGCCTTATGGTTCTATACATTTCATCATTTAAATGGCTCTTCATGGTGTAACTTCATCCAGGTATGCAAAATTATATCAACACAGAGACACATATATTCTGCTTGCTGCTTTATGGGAGAAATTTGATGCATTTTGGACACACTTGATCTTTAGAGATTTGGGAAAAATGAATCCTGAATCCTCAAAATTGAAATGTGGTATGCAGACTTGTGCCAAGTTGGATTGAAAACATGTCAATAGACTTAGAGTTTTATTTCCCTAAACTCTAAGTGGGACATGTTTAAAAACAGAAAAATGACCACATAGATGTGGCCTAGAAAGAGTAATCTTAATGTAGTAGGAGTCTGGGAAAACTGCCCTCTAGTGGAGCTTTTAGGAGTTTGGCCCTAGGAACTTGTTTTTTTTATTAGAGGCGAGAGAATGTCCTACATTGGACAATATGTGATTCTAGGTGAAGTAGAGAAACATTTAAGATTAGTATTTTAGGACAATGGTTCTGGAGCAGGAACGGATCCTAAAAGTCATCTAATCCAATCACCCTCATTTTGCAAATGAGAACATTGAGGAAATGACCAACCAAGGTCATGTAGAATTATGATTTGAACCCAAGTCCTCTTTCTCCATTATTCTGTTCATAGACAGCATCAGCCTGCTCTGATAGGGATGTAAATTACAAAGGAAATGGTCACGATTACTTGTGACCCGTGCAAGATATGTTTACCTTGTCTTATCTTCTTCCAGGTTGTCCATTCTTGGAAATAGGCCTTATGTTTTCAAGGAGGTAGTCACAGCAACTCACATTTACATAGTGTTTTATAGTTACAAAATTCTTTGATTGCACAGCACCCCATGTTACCCTTCCTTCCACTTTTTGGATGTGAGAAAATTGAAGTTCAGAAAGTGGCTTGCCCCAAATTACACAGATTCAAACCCAAATCTTTTGAGTTAAAGTTCAGGACTCTTCATTTCAAAGCATCAAGTTTGTTATTAAAGCTAAAAGTGATGTCAAAAATAAATAATAAATTAACAAAACAGGAAGATATAGGCATCATTGTCAAGAACACAAAGTTTAAAAGGACATAGCTTGGTGAAATTGAAAAATCATCGTGTGACCTTGAATAAATCACTTAACCTTTATGGGCCTCAGTCTCACTGCCTGTAAAATGAGAGGATTCTACTAAATGTCCTTGAAAGTCTCCCCAGCTCTAAATTCTATGGACACTTATCTGTGCAAGAGATTGCTATTGCCATTACTTTCATTTTAATCTTGGGGGAAATGATAACTTCCAATTGCAATGTTGATGGTTTAGCCCTAAAGTTTAAATCAGGTGTTTGTTTTGTTTTCTGCTTAATTTTGTTATCTTGTGGATAGCTTTTCTGACCAGAACATGGGGGAAAATTTTCAGAGACAATATTCTACCCTGACAATGTCAGAAACTTGTATGGGCTTGACTAAAAAACTAACTAAAAAAATCTGATCTCAAGTATAAATTAGGGCTAGGAAGAGAAAGCCCCCAAAGGCAGGTGTGACTGTAGGTGTAACTTAGGTAGCTTCCTCTCCCTTCTCTGCCCACCTTCCTACCAACCCTAATCATCATTCTTCCAACACAAATCTACTCCTTTGGATCTTGAAAGCTTATAAGGGAATCAGGATTCTTCTCTTGGAATGAAAATATGGCTGCTGAATGTCACATCTTACATCTTTAGCAGCCTAATACCTTAACTATCAGCATGGGGTTGGTTGACTACCAGCTGAGAACAAGACTCTTTGGAACACAATCTAGTTACCTGGAGAAGATCAAAGAGGCAAAAAGTCAAGAGGCAGCATGGTATTGTGGATGGATCAGTGGATTTGTCATTGATAGGAAGGAAGTCGGAATCGAAGTCCATTTTATCTTTCTGAGCATCCGTTTCCTCATCTATAAAATGGAGATAATAATGGTTCACTGACTTCCTTTCAGGGTTGTTATGAGGAAAATGGCTATACTTGCTATTGTTAGTTTGAGTTTTGCTTGTTTTTGAGACTGGGTCTCTTTAGCTGGAAGAGCATCAACCCCTCTCTGGATTGAACCCACTGATCATTTCCAGAGGAACTTCGACTTCCTCCTTTTCCCACCTGGACCATTCTCTGCCACACTCCCCCATCCCAGGAAAGTATTTCTTAAATAGTAAAGAGCTATACAAGGATGAGCTACTATGATTAAGAGAAGGGAGAAGGGCACTAACAGATAAGATACTAAACACAAATTGTGCTTTTTTCACAATCTTGCCCAGCATTCTGACAAGGGGCGCCAACTAACAATTTATTTTTCATGGATATTCATTAAATGTGTAAGGGAGTATGCCTGGTACCAGGAGAAGTAAACTGACAGGTGGGCTATGGTGCCAACCTTCAAGGATCTTACAATCTAATCTTGGGGTTAAAGACAAGTCCATACATAACTATAGTCAAAGTCAGAGAATGAGAAATGCCATAAGTCAAGATGTAATTGCTTTAGTTGATTTAAAAGAAATTAATTCCTCCTCACTGAGAAAACAATACAGTAAAATTTTGTCTGAGGCCTAGACTATTTATACTACAAGAGTGAAAGGAAACCAGTCTCTCTTAGAGATGAGCCCTCTTGGCTAGACAGAGGAGTCTGAGGAATAAAGCCTTTTCATGGGTGGGCCTGGGTGGCATGTGGGAGTGGGCACAGATGTGTCCTGTCTTTTGTGGTCACCGTCTTTGTTCTGAAAACAGCTGCTGACAACTTGCCCCTTCTCCTTCCTTCTTAGGCATCAGCCCCTAGAAAAACGTGTGGCGTCAGCTGCTCCTACTGATGGGGGTCCATTTCTATTTCCCAGCAGGTGGGTGTGTCGATTCCTTCTCTCTTATCTCTATCCAGAGTTTCTTTTGTTAGGGTCTTTCCAGTTTGCCAAGCCAAGTATGCCTGTCATGTTGGAACCTAGCACTGGGATTCTCACTGTGTTGTTCTCTTTGGACTATTGTCTCCCTTGAATATGTTCCCATCCTTCTTTATCTGTCTTGTGCCTGCCAGGGCCATTCTTATTGTGGTCCACATTCCAACTCTAATCCTAGCCCTCCATACATTGTTTGTAGGATCTTAGATTTAAAGCTAGAAAAGAACTTCAGAGACCATTTCAGACCAGGGGTGTTAAATGCACTGCATGTTCCAGAGGACAGGACAGACAAGATTAAAATAAATAAATACAATAAACAAACAAAACAAAACAAAATAAGTAAAAATTCAACACAACACAGAGAATGTTAATATGTGGTTTTCTAAGTCAATATTTATAAGCCTGCAGGGTTCCTTATTATGGTTTTAGAACCTCCCTTTTTATTTGTTTGACATTACTGTTCAAAGCAACCCCCTCATTTTACAGAAAAGGAAACTGAGGCCCAGTGAGGTAAAGTAACTTGCCTAAGATCATATAGGTAGCATGTGACAGAATCAAAATTTGAACTCAAGCCCACTAATTCTAAAGCCATTAGTAGAAAGAGCACTGATTCTGGAATCAGACTATTAGAATTTCAATCCTGATTCTAAACTTTAACCACCTGTACAACTATGGGCAAGTCACTTAACATTGTTAGAATTCGGGGGCAGCTAGGTGGCACAGTGGATAAAGCACTGGCCCTGCATTCAGGAGCACCTGAGTTCAAATCTGGCCTCAGACACTTGATACTTACTAGCTGTGTGACCTTGGGCTAGTCATCGCCCTGCCAACAAAACAAAACAAACAAAAAGACCATTGTTATAATTCAGTTTTCACTGAATCACAATAGTTGATAATCAGCAAATATGTCATGAGAGCCCAGTGTGGTGAATCTAGCAACACTTTTCTTGCATGGTAGGACCTCTATCCTACTCTTCACCTCAAGCTCTTGCTCATGCTATTTCAATTCCTTGGAATGTTCTTGCTGCTTCTCTCCTATAGTACAAATTATACTTCTTCTTTCAAGTCTTAGCTCAATTTTCCCCCTTTCATGTGGTTTTCTGAGACTGTACTTACCAATGATACTCTTATAAGACTCATTGTGTATATCACTCATTTTGCACTTAGTTTATAGTGTCAACCACCCAAACAAACAAACAACATTCATTACGCACCTGCTATATGCCGGGTACTGTTTTAGGTGCTGGAAAAATGAATCAGTTCCTGTCTTTAGAGAGGTTATATTCTATTGGAGGAGATTATATTTATCCTTTTGAATATATAGAAAATACGTATGTTGTAGAAGATAATTTTAGGAGGGAGGCATTAGGGTAGTAGTAGGCATTAGTGAGTAGGAGTAGGAAAGGCTCTCATGTAGGAGATAGCAATTGAGTTGAACTTTGAAGGGAGCTTGGGAATCTTATAGGTGTAGAAGAGGATGAAGTGCATTATAGGCATGGTGGATAGCTTATATGAAGGGATGGAGAAGGGAGATGGAATGTAGCATGTAAGGAGTAGCAGGACAACCAGTTAGGCTGCCTTGAAAACCATGTTAAGGGAATTAATGAATAAGTTTGGAAATGTAGATTGTAGCCAGGACTTTCAATGTCTAATAGAGGAATTTGTATGTGATGCTAGAGAGTCATTGGCACTGACTGAACAGGAGAGTGACCTGGCTAGATCTTGGTTTTCAGAATGTTAGTTTAGCTGCTATGAGAAAGGTATATTGGAGAGGAGAAAGGGTTAAGGCTGGCAAATCATTAAGGAGGTCATTGAACTGGTGCACGTGAGGAAGATGAGGATCTGAACTGGAGAGGTGGCCATGTGAGGTAAGAGAAGGGGATGAATATGTTGTAGAGATTGAATAGAGATGACTTGTTGGTTATTGTTCAGTTGTGTCCAACTCTTTTTGACCCCATTTGGGGTTTTATTGGCATAGATGCTGGAGTGGTTTGCCATTTCCTTTTTAGCTTGTTTTCCAGATAAGGAAACTGAGGCAAACAGGGTTAGGTGATTTGCCCAGGGTCATATAGCTGGTAAGTGTCTGTGACCAGATTTGAACTCAGGAAGATAAGTCTTCCTAAGTCTAGGCTTGGCACTCCCTCCACTGAGCCACCTAGTTGCCCCACAGAGGTCTTGACAACTTATTGAACATATGTGGTAAAGGAAAGTGGGTAGTTAGGAATGACAACAAGATTGTACATCTGGCCAACTGGAAGGATAGTAGGACCCTCAACAGAATTAGGGAAATTTAAAATTGTTAGTTATCTATGTGAATATGTTTTGCCTCTTCAACTATATTATGTCTTACTCAAGGACAAATGCTCATGAGTTTATAGGTCTTCTTATATTATCCACAATAATGAACACTGAATCTTGGACCAAGTAGACACTCAATAAATGATGAACTGATTACTTTCTTCCCCTTTAGGGAGGCTACCAAGTCTCCATTGCCAAATCCTGTTTTTATAATGTTGGCTTTTCTGTGAAAATTGGGGACAGTGGTAGCAAAGATAACTAAAGCTCATAGCTGAATATCACTTAAACAAAAATTAATTTGAATTCTTTCCCTAAATGAACTTTTTACTAGTCTTGATAAGAAATGGCAAAATATTTACTTATATTTATTTCTTCTGGCCTTTGTCATTTGTGAGTTTAATCTGGTCCAGGGCAGAGAGAATCAAGGACTCAAAAAACAATTTGCATCTGGAGCTTCTATTAAATGAGTCTGTTCTTAAAATATTATTTGAGAAAAAGTATTTGACACTTAATGGTTTTTTTATATTATAAATTCTAGAGCCTTTAAGGAATTGCAGGCTCATTGTGAATTAGTATGATATGGCAGCCAAGAAATCATTTTTCTTTTTAATTTTTTTAAATTTTAAATTTAATTTAATTAATTTTTTTTAGTTAAGAAATCTAATGAGAAGTACAGTAGCTAGACTAGAGAGGAGACAGTTTCATTGTACATTGCACCAATAAGATCACACTCGGAACTCTGTGGTCAGTTCTGGACACCACATTTCAGGAAGGGCATTGATAAGCTAGGGCAGAGGGCAAACTGAATGGTGAAAGGCTTCCTGTTTATACCATACTAGTATCAGTTGAAAGAATTAGAAATGCTTACCCTGGAAAGGAAAAGACTTCCAGGAGGGTTAAATGAGAGTTCTCTACAAATGTTTGAAGGGTTGCCATATGAAATCATTGGATCAATTAATAAACATTTATTAAGTGGGTAAGGAAGGTTATTTCTACCTTTGGAGATAAGTGTTTTCTATGTACCAGACACTGTGCTGAGCACACAAAGGTACACAAAGACAAAAATGAAACTTCCTGCCCTCAAGGAGTTTACATTCTATGGGTGGAGACAACATAGACAAAAATAAGTACATATAAAATAAAGGGAAGATTGTATGTATGTTGGGGGGGCAGGTTGGAGAACTCTAGCAGCTAAGGGGATCAGGAGGATAAATTTGATTTGTGCTTGGCCCCAGAGGGAAGAATGAAGAACTGAAGAGAGGAGTTGAAAAAAGGCACATTTTAGCTTGATGTGAGGGAAAGAAGTCCCCAAACAATCAGAGCTATTAAGAAGACTTGACTGCCTCTGGAGGTGACATGTGAGAGACGTGGTGAGAGCCTGAACTCTGTTGAATATATTGCAGAGAGGATCCATTGTCAGGTCCAGGGTGTACTTGCTGGCCTCAGAGGCCCCTTCCAACACAGAATCTACGACGCTCTGAGGGCTGGGACTTTGCCTTAATTCTCTTTATATCTTCCTCCCCCCCAGCACCTAATATAGTGCTTTACAAATGGGTATTTGATTAATGTTTGTTGAATTGAATTGCTAGAGAAGAATAGGATTGTAGGGGGAAGGATATGTGGTCTGCTGGTTGCCAGGGCACCCTGGTAACTGGATCTCCTTGAACTCTTGTCCTTGGTTATCCTTCTATTAAGTTGTGCACATCATTTTCTTTCTCTAAATGTACTCATTGGGGAGGAGAGAACATGGGATTTGTTGGTCTTATCTATTTTAAGTCCCATGGATCATTTTTTTTTATTAGTGGGAAATGCCTTATCTCTAAAGCTACTCTGTAGGGGGATGGGCCTAAGCATGGGTCAGTGTTCTTAGTCTTAGAAGGGGGACCCTAGAGAGGACAAAGAACAAAATCAATCACCTAGGAGACCAGAAGCAGGAACCTATTGGGAAGAGCAGCAGATATAACATTTACATAGGGAGGTAATTCATAAGAAGGAAAAAAAGGAAGGAAACAAGCATTTATGAAGCACCAGTTTTAATGTGCCCAGCACTGTTCTCGGCACTTTATAAATATTATCTTATTTTGTCCTCATAACAACTTTGGGAGGGAGGGGCTATTATTGTTCACAATTTACAATTAAGTGACTTGCCCAGAGTCACACAGGTTGGATTTGAATTCAGTGTGAGGCTGGATTTGAATTCAGTCCCAGCACTCTAATCTGTTGTGCTACCTACCTATAAGACTGAGAGTGAAAATCATGCAGGAAACAAAGCAATGTGGTGAATTTAAAATCAGGGCAGGGCAATTACGCTTTGTAGAAGTAAAGAGAACCTCCTGTGAAGATGTAGCCCAGATGTCAGACCTAGGAAACTAGTTTAGGGGCAACTGGGTGGCACAGTTAATAGATTATTGGATTTGGAGTCAGGAAGATCTGAGTTCAAATCCTGTCTCAAGCATTTACTAGCTGTGTGATCTTGCTGAGCCTCAGTTTCCTCAAATGTAAAACAGAGATATATATCCCCAACCTCACAAGGTTGTTGTGAGGATTAAAGGAGATGAAGTGCCCTCTTAACCTTAAAGATCCACATAAATGTAAGCTTTTTCAAAACAAGGGGAACTTTCATTTATTCAGTGGGCAAAAGGGATTATGTGAAACAAGGACAGGGGAAAGTGGATTTGGACAAGAGTAACTATCTTGTGTACCGGACAGAACCCTGAGACCTCCTGAACAGGGTTTTTAGGCATGAAAGGGCCCCCATTGGAACCAGTCAGCAGCCATTATCACACTAGCTGAATATAACTTCATAGTTCATGGAGGATGGAGAGACAGAGACTGGAGGGACCTTTTCTTTTCTTTTCTTTCTTTCTTTCTTTCTTTCTTTCTTTCTTTCTTTCTTTCTTTCTTTCTTTCTTTCTTTCTTTCTTTCTTTCTTTCTTTCTTTCTTTCTTTCTTTCTTTCTTTCTTTCTTTCTTTCTTTCTTTCTTTTTTAGTGAGGCAATTGGGGTTAGGTGACTTGCCCAGGGTCACACAGCTAGTAAGTGGTAAGTGTCTGAGGCTAGATTTGAACTCAGGTCCTCCTGAATCCAACGCCGGTGCTCTATCCACTGCACCACCTAGCTGCCCTGGAGGGACCTTTTCAAAGTGGAACCCTGTGGTTGTGGGGGTTGGGCGTTCTTTTATTCTGCTCAGATCCTTAATTTCTTTCTTGTTATTTTTTATGTTAGATATGTCTGAGAGAAGGAATTTGGAGCTTCCAGCAACCATTGTTTTACTTTCTGGATGCACCTATAGTCAGGGGTGTGCTGGAGTCAGCTTGAAAGAGTTGATTGTTAAACTTTAACCGTGAGCATTTATATCTTGGGATTTGTTTAGTTGATTGTCTAGACTTAAGAAAGTAATTGAGAAAATGTTAATAATGCAGATTAGGGGCGGCTAGGTGGCACAGTGGATAGAGCACCGGCCCTGGAGTCAGGAGGACCTGAGTTCAAATACAGCCTCAGACACAACACTTACTAACTGTGTGACCGTGGGCAAGTCACTTAACCCCAATTGCCTCCCCCCCCCCCAAAATAATGCAGATTAAATTTAAAAGTATATCATGCAGGGGCGGCTAGGGGGCGCAGTGGATAAAGCACCAGCCCTGGAGTCAGGAGTACCTGAGTTCAAATCCGGCCTCAGACACTTAACACTAGCTGTGTGACCCTGGGCAAGTCACTTAACCCCAATTGCCTCACTAAAAAAAAAAAAAAAGTATATCATGCATAGAGTTGGGGTTTTTTTTTGAGATCTGGTCGTTAAACATTAACCAGCACCCCTGTCTATAATCCAGAGAGCATTCTTTAAAGAATTTAGATACTATGCCATTATGTTATATATTATTTATTTATAGCATTAACATTATTGAATTATCTTTAGTTCCTTTAAATACAATATAGTTTTCCTATTTTCCCCTCTTAACTGTCACTTTTATTTTTGCTGTTGCCTTGTTTAAGATCATTATGACTATTTCTACTTTTTGTTGTTCTGGTGAAGCATAATAAATTATATACCAACTCCTCATTTTAACTCCGTATGAATTGTTATGTTTTAAGTATGTTCTTATAAACAGCACATTGTTGGGTGGATTGAATATTCCTAAGTATCCTGTATCTGTGGGTATTTCCCTTATACTATGAATACTTCCCTGGGGAGTCTTAAGTGCTTACCTTCACTGGTGGTCTTAGACATAGAGAACAGTGAAAAGACTTGACTGTGATTAATCAGTGTTGTTTCATATAGCAAAAGCTTTGTCTTTAAAAGCACCTCTCTTCTCCATTAGATTATATCTGTCTCAGAATTTAGATAAGTCAGAGTTCTCTGATAGTCAGAGGTCAGGAGACCTGGGCATGTAGTCCTAAACCTTTATGAGTGTACATGGAAGAGCAGGATGGATTGAAAAGGTCTTCATGATTGTAATTTTCTCTATTTTATGTAATGAGGATATAGCAGGATTGCAAGACCACAATCTCTTCATGTACTAGCTTTCTTTTAATGTCCTCTGGGGCCAGATTCAAGGAATTTTCATTGGATCACGTTGCCACCTTTTCTTAAATCCAGGTGTTGGTAACAAATCAGTTAAACTTCATAGTGTAGTGAAAACATAGATTAAATATTAATTGAAAATTAAATAATTCAAACCTAAAGAATGAGTGAGTCAAAGAACAAATCACAGAAACAATCAATAATTTCATTAAAGAAAATAACAACAATGGGATAACATACCAAAATTTATGGGATGAAGCCAAAGCAGTAATTAGGGTAAAATGTATATCTCTAAATGCTTACATGAATTAAATAGAGAAAGAGCAGATCAATGAATTGGACATGCAACTAAAAAAACTAGTAAAGGAACAAATTAAAGGTCCCCAGTTAAACACTAACTTGAAAATCCTGAAAATCAAAGGAGAGAGTAATCATATTGAAAGTAAGAAAACCATTGGGAGGGAGGGGCTATTATGGTTCATAATTTACAATTAAGTGACTTGCCCAGAGTCACACAGGTTGGATTTGAATTCAGTGTGAAGCTGGATTTGAATTCAGTCCCAGCACTCTAATCTGTTGTGCTACCTACCTATAAGACTGAGAGTGAAAATCATGCAGGAAACAAGCAATGTGGTGAATTTAGAATCAGGGCAGGGCAATATGACTATTTACACTTTGTAGAAGTAAAGAGATAATACATAATAATAATAATAAATAAAATTATTATTAATATAATAATAAATAAAAGTAGGAGCTGGTTTTATGAAAAAAAATTTAAAAATCAATAAATCATAAATTGTTCCCAATCAGAATAGGGGGGTGAAGCAAGGATGCTTATTATCACCATTATTATTCAATATTATATTAGAAATGTTAGCTATAGTAAAAAGAAAAAGAAATTGAAGGAGTGAGAATAGGCAATTAGGAAACACAACTATTACTCTTTGCAAATGATATGATGGTATACTTAGAGATCCTAGAGAATCAACTGAAAACTAGTTGAAATAATTAATAACTTTAGCAAAGTTTCAGTATATAAAATAAACCCACATGAATCACCAGCAGTTTTATATATTGTCAACAAAGTCCAGCAGCAAGAGATAGAAAGAGAAATCCCATTTAAATAATGGTAGACAACATAAAATACTTGTAAGTCTACCTTCCAAGACAAACCCAGGAACTATATGAACACAGTTAAAAACCACTGTTAATGCAAATAAAGTCAGATCTGAACAATTGGAAAAAATGTTAATTGCTCATGGGTAGGAAGAGCCAATAGAATTAAGATGATAATTCTACCTAAATTAATTTACTTATTCAGTGCCACAACAAACTACCAAAAATAATTTTATAGAACTAGAAAAAGTTTTTTAAATTCATCTGAAAGTACAAAAGGTTGAAAATATCAAGGGAATTAATGAAAAAAAAATGTGAATGAAGGTGGCTTTGCATTACTAGATCCCAAACTGTATTACAAAATGGTATTCATCAAAACAATCTGATACTGGTTGAGAATAGAGTGGTGGATCAGCAGAATCAATTACATACACAAGACACAGTAGGTAATGACCATAGTAATCTACTGTTTGATAAACCCAAAGACTCCAGCTCCTGGCATAAGAACTCACTATTTGATAAAAAGCTGCTGGGAAAACTGGAAAGCATTTGGGTAAAAACTAGGTATAGACCAACATCTCACGCTGTATACCAAGATAAGGTCAACATGGGTACATGATTTAGACATAAAAGGTGACATTGTAAGCAAATTAGGGGAGTATAGAATAAATTACCTGTCAGATCTATGGATAAGGGGAAAATTTATGACCAAACAAGAGATAGAGAACATTGCAGAATATAAAATGGATAGTTTTGATTACATTAAATTAAAAAAAAGTTTTGCACAAACAAAACCAATGCCGCCAAGATTAGAAAGTTTAAAAATGGGAAAAAATTTGCAGTAAATTTCTCTCATAAAAGTCTTATTTCTCAAAAATATAGAGAACTGAATCAAATTTATAAGAATACAAGTTATTTCCCAATTGGTATGAACAGGCAGTTTTCTGATAAAGAAATCAAAGCTCTCTATAGTCACATGAAAAAATGCTCTAAATCACTATCATTTAGATAAATGCAAATTAAAACAACTCTGAGATACCACCTCACACCTTTCAGATTGGCTAATGTGACAGAAAAAGAAAATGACAAATGTCGGAGGGGATGTGGGAAAACTAGGACATTAATGCACTGTTGATAGAATTGTAAACTGATCCAATAGTTCTGGAGAACAATTTGGAATTATGTCTAAAGGGCTATAAAATTTTGCATACTTTTTGACCCAGCAATACTACTACTAGGTCAGTATTCCAAGATATATGTGTATATATATATATATATATATATATATACATATATATATATATATATATAAATCACATCATAGTTTAACAGTAGCAAAGAAATTTAATTTGATTAGGAAAAGCATGATTATCTTCAGCATAGGACACAGGTTGCATAAAATTCAGCAAACATAGGTAACCAAAATTGAAGCAGATATCACCACCTCTCATAGTCAAAGTTCTCTACTACTCCCACACCATAGGGTGAAGTCTAGGACTATAAAACCCACATGTCTGATCACTCTTCTGTTGCTTCAAAGCATAGGAATAGAAATTAGGATGTTTGGTCCCTTTATAAAATCTTATCTCTAAGAGAAGTCAGATGGGGAAAATAATTCAGTCTTTCACGACAGATTGCAACATAGGACTTGGGGTCAAGTCAACAAGTCTTTAGGAAATGCTTACTATGTGTCAGGCACGGTGCAGAGTGCTGGGGCTACAAATACAAACAAAAAAGAAAGGTAGCTCTTCCCTTAAGAAACTTACATTCTGATAGGCAAAACAACTGTAAAAAGCAGAGGTGGGAGGGGAATAGTGGTCAAATCCAGAGAGGCAAGAGCAGGTCCAGGAGATGGCTCTCTTGAGGTTTCCCTCAAAATGGAGGTTCTGGGAGGAATTCACTAATGGGAGAAGGTAACTAGAGGATGTTCCAGGGTGAGGAGGACTGGGAAACTTCCATGTTTTTCAGATTCTCATGGAAAACAGCTCTTGGTTGAATATGACATCAAGATTGACCCTTTCTGTCTCTTCTCCTATGGTAATTTCTGCTTAACCTAGAAAAGCCCTTTCAATAACAATACAGAGTAGAAGAATTCTGCCATTGGAAGTAAGGTAACTCAGCTCAACCAAGAAAATCCTCCATTTCATCCAAAGGGAAGTTCTTTAAAGCCTCTAATGTAGTGAACTGGGGATTGGGCCATGATGAAAAGTGCCTGCTCCTCACCATACAGGCTTCATCTCAGAGTCTTTTCTTTCAGCAGTTTTAATTGGGGTTGGCCTTTCCTATCTTCTCTCTTAAAGCTGAAAGCAATAAGTGTGAGAAGAGATTGCTGAACTGCCCTCCCCCCATTCCCCCAAATGAAGAGACTCGCAGTTTCCTCTCTACCAATGAGGAGAGAACCCCATACCAATGGGTTTTGGGACTCAGGTTGTTGTTGTTGTTGTTGTTTGTCCTTCATTCTTGAAGAGGACCATGACATTGGGGTGATGTCATGACTTGCACTGAATTGGATTTAAGCAAAGGAGTTCTGTGCAAGGTCATCAGCCTCACTCTCTCCTCCAGAGCCATCTGAGTCCAGTGGAAAGATATATATCATATATCAGGATGACTGGAAATGACCCTGGATATTTTTTTTTTTTAGTGAGGCAATTGGGGTTAAGTTATTTGCCCAGGGTCACACAGCTAGTAAGTGTTAAGTGTCTGAGGCCCGATTTGAACTCAGGTACTCCTGATTCCAGGGCCGGTGCTCTATCCACTGCGCCATCTAGCTGCCCAACCCTGGATATTTTTAAGGCAACTGGAGTTAAGTGACTTGTCCAGGATCACACAGCTAGTAAGTGTCTGAAGTGAGATTTGAACTTAGGTCCTCCCAACTTCAGGGCTAGTACTCTATCCACTGTACCACCTAGCTGCCCCAGGACTCCGGTTACATAAAAAAGACAACTTTATAGAGGATTTTTCTTGTTAAAATGGAAAACCCAATAAAGTTCCACATCTTTTGTTTATTTTAAAATTACATTTTATTTTTCTCCAATTAATGAAAATCCTCCTTGTTTTCCTCTCCTGCCCAACTGAGAAAAAAATAAGTACAGTTTAGTAACTTTAGAGACATATTCCAAATCTCCAGGGAGAGGGACTGATAAAGAGAGGGCAGATTGGGGAAGGCAGAGGTCAGAAGCAAAACACTGGTGAGAAGGAATAGGGTGAAAGGAGGAAAAAAGTACAAACAAAGGGGAAAACAGGATGGAAGGAAATAGACAGTAATCATAATTATGAATGTGAATGGGATGAACTCTCCCATAAAATGGAAGGGAATAGCAGAGTAGATTAAAAACCAGAATCCTACAATATGTTGTTTACAAGAAACACATTTAAAGCAGAGAGTTATGCACAGAGTAAAGGTAAAAGGTTGGAGCAGAATATATTATGCCTCAGCTGAAAGTCAAAAAAGCAGGGATAGCAGTCCTTATCACAGACAACGCAAAAGCAAAAATAGACCTAATTAAAAGAGATAAAGAAGGAAATTACATCTTGCTGACCACTTAACATCATTAACTTTTACAAAGGGATATTTACTTCAGAGTCATAACAATAACAAAGATACAAACATTTTCTCCCTTCCCCTCAAAACACATACTTCAGGGGGTATAATCTCCCTTTTAATACTACATCTGTTTGTGGGGGAATAAGCTTAAAACTTAGCTCAGTTCCTACCTATCATCAGTCTTTCCAAGTTCATATCTAAATGCGCATGATTT
The DNA here is from genome assembly GCF_019393635.1 of Dromiciops gliroides. NCBI lineage: Eukaryota > Metazoa > Chordata > Mammalia > Microbiotheria > Microbiotheriidae > Dromiciops > Dromiciops gliroides. The sequence continues at coordinate 402,888,553 of NC_057861.1, forward strand.
TGGTCTGGGATCTCAAAGGTCATCAGTGCTATGTTGGCCACAAAACCTGGCTTGAATTATGATTCCTGGTCTCTTTTTACTCATTCTCCCACCCATGGTCAGAAATTTCAATCCCTTCACCTAGAACAGAAAAAGAATGAGAAGGCCAAATCTGAGCCTGGCTTCTTAGGGCCATGTGTCCTCAGAGGGGAGACGACTCCAAGGTCCTTCTGGGAGAGAGAAAGTATGATCTCTTACTAGATAGCATAGGAGTCACCGAATCAAGCAGAGAGCGAATCAGAATCTGACTATGCCCTTGTACAGTATTTTGGCTATATAGCCACTTTGAAAAACCAACCAAACAATCCCCCCCCCCCACTCCCACTTCTCCTAAACTCATGGTTAGTCAACCAAAACCAGTTACTGAATGTCTAAGTATGCTCTACAATCCCTTTAAAGCACTTTCCTTAAAATCATCATGATTGTCCCAGAAGCAAGCTCTCTAGAGTCCTTTATGTGGAGACTTTATATCAATGGAGCAAGCTGAGGGGGTCTGGGCATGTGCCAGACCTCTAATGCAGAATGCTGACATATAAAGCAGCCTTTTATTGAATTTGTTGTACTATTCTTATTGACATACATGCAGGCATGACAATTTTGTTAGACTCTTTAGGATTTTGTTTATAATGGGATTTAGGATGGTCTGGGTAGATATAATTAATGTTGCCCTTTCTGGATATTACTGGTTGTCCCCTTTTTTAGTGGGGAAAGGTTTTAAACTGCTAAAGTCAGATAACCTTGTTTTCCACTTTAGCCTAGAATTCAAACAAGGTCTTTTTCAATAGATGACTTGTTATGTGTGCCTTTGGGAAAACCACCTGATTTCTGTTTCTCTATTACAGAAACACAGAATGTCAGAGTTGAAAAGGATTTCAAAGGCCATGGTAGTTCAACCTATACCAAGCTGAGAAGCTCTTATTCAGATTCCCAACAACTGATTGTTCAGCCTCTGGGTGAAGACCTCTGGGGGAAATCACTACTTCCCAAGGCAATCCATTCTACTTTTAGATGGCTCATTGGGGAGTCTTCGCTTAAATTGAGCTTAAATTTGCTTTCCTGCCTGCAGTGTCTACCCACTTATCCTAGTTTTGCCTTCTGGGACCAAGCCACTCATTACTCATTTCTATTGTGTGTTAGGCATGAGCCCTCAAAGATCAGAATACGTCTTCTACAGGACAGCCATTTGAATACTTGAAGACATGCTCCCCTGAGTTGTTTCTTCTCTGGGGTAAATGTCCCCAAGGCATTGAGCTTTTCTACATCCCTTTGACCTTTGTCTATACACTGTTTGGCCTTTTGATGTCCTTACTAAAATATGGTACCTAGAACTCCAGATATGATCTGGACAGGGAGGAGGAGTGCAAAGATATCACCCTCTTCCTTTTTTTTAGACCTTGTGCCTCCTTTAATAAAACTTAAGATCCTCTAGGATTTGTGGGTACCCTCACCAGGCTGTTATCATGAAACAACTTAGGGGTTATGATGAGCACCAAATTAAACTAGATAATACCTAAATTGCAGGTTCAGTTCCAGACCACCACAATAAAATGAATATTGCAAGCTTTAGATATAGAGGCCCTGATGTTGACATCTTCCTCTGAGGGTGCCCCTTGGTCTTCCTTGTTACTGAAGAAACTTTCTATGGTCCTCACCTTTCTCTGTCGGCTCATCTTGCCTTTCTTTTACTAGACTTTTAGCTCCTTAAAGTGGGGCACTGTTTCCAGGCTGCAGTATCCCAAGCTTAAGCAGTCCCAGGTGGTATGATTTAAGGAGAATCAGGTTCTTCCCTCACCTGGCCTGTTTCCTGGTCCTAGATGACCCCTGACCAACTTGCCAATCAACCAGCTTTGTGTGTTGTGGTTGTTAGCTCTGATGAGCCTGTGCCCCTTCCCCACCTGGGCCACTGCCACTCGAGCCTACCTCCTGGTTCTCAGCAGGGGTGTAAAATCCAAGTTCTGCCTTAGCATCAGCATAGACCCCCCCTAGTCTCTCCCCTGCCCAGGGCTCAGTCCACTCACCAGACTGTGAGCTTAGTTCCAGACAACACTGGTGCGTCAGCTGATTCAGAGCCTCTGGGGGTCTGCTTCTCTGGTGAGGCCTTCCTGGGACTGGATCTGTGTCAGGGTGACTGTGGGGTTGGTTTCGACTCCTGTATCAGCACAGCAGCTCCCTCCTTCTGACCTTCCAAGCTGTTCTTGGTTAGAAGATGATTTCAGCACGTTCTTCTGTGAGTTTTGCTGCTCAGGGCATTTTCCTATGGCGTTATTTGGATGTTTTTTGGAGTGATCGTGTCATGAATTCGGGAGCTCACTGCCTTTCCTTTGCCATCTTGGCTCTGCCCCGGAAGTCCTCTGAATATTGCAATAAAGCAAGTCACATGTTTACTGCTGTGTACTAAATGTGCGATAGTATTATGTCTAAAAAAAACCCCCAATGTACTTACCTTCATTAAAAGTACTATATTGGGGGCGGCTAGGTGGCACAGTGGATAAAGCACCGGCCCTGGATTCAGGAGTACCTGAGTTCAAATCCGGCCTCAGACACTTGACACTTACTAGCTGTGTGACCCTGGGCAAGTCACTTAACCCCCATTGCCCTGCAAAACAAAACAAAACAAAAGTACTATATTGCTAAAAAATATTAACCATTGTTTGAGCCTTCAGCAAGTTGTAATCTTTTTTGCTGGGGGAGGGTCTTGCCAATGTTGATGGCTGCTGACTGATCAGGGAGGTGGTTGCTGGAGGTTAGGGTGGTGGTAGCAATTTCTTTTTTTTTTTTCTTTTGCAAGGCAATGGGGGTTAAGTGACTTGCCCAGGGTCACACAGCCAGTAAGTGTCAAGTGTCTGAGGCCGGATTTGAACTCCAGTACTCCTGAATCCAAGGCCGGCGCTTTATCCACTGCGCCACCTAGCTGCCCCAATTTATTTTTTTAAAGTAAACTTTTGGGGCAGCTAGGTGGCGCAGTGGATAAAGCACCGGCCCTGGATTCAGGAGTATCTGAGTTCAAATCTGCCCTCAGACACTTGACACATACTGGCTGTGTGACCCTGGGCAAGTCACTTAACCTCCATTGCCCTGCAAAAAAAAAAAGTAAACTTTGCATAAATTTATTCTGATTGGTCTTCCCCAACACTGCCCCCTCCCCCTCCCCCCCCCCACAAAGCTTTTGGATCTTAGCAAACATAACAGACCCAGAAAAATACTGCTTGGTGCAGTATTGCAGCTTGAGAAGGGACTATGTGAAATAGTGCATATTCCCACACTTTAGCACCTCTACTCCCATCAATATGATACCTTTCACCCATTACCTCTATCCTTAAACTTTGGAATTTATTGTGTGACATGGGAGACACTGGCAAAGGACTACTCAGCATGGTATGCCCCCATCCAACGAAGAAGACTGGTGGCAATTTCTTAAAAAGACAACATAGATTGACTTTTCCAAAGGCCACTGTGGGGTTATTAATTGGTCTAATTTCTTTCTTTCTTTTTTTTTTTTTTTTTAGTGAGGCAATTGGGGTTAAGTGATTTGCCCAGGGTCACACAGCTAGTAAGTGTTAAGTGTCTGAGGCCAGATTTGAACTCAGGAACTCCTAACTCCAGGGCTGGTGCTCTATCCACTGTGCCACCTAGCTGCCCCTAATTGGTCTAATTTCAATATTATATCTAAAGAAATAGGGAGGTCAGACGAGAGGAAAAGAGGAGGAGAGGGAGAGAGACGGGGACAGCTGTTTGTTTAGTGGAGTAGTCAGAGCACACACAACATTTATGGATTAATTTTGCCATATTACATGGGTGCAGTTTGTGACTCCCCAAAACAATGACAATAGTAACATCAAAGATCACTAGTCACAGATCACTATAACATATACTAATAATGAAAAAGTTTGATATATTGTGAGAATTAGCAATATGTGATACAGAGACACAATGTGAGCATATACTGTTGGAACAGGCAGCTAGGTGGTACAGTGGATAGAACACTGACCCTGAGGTTGAGAGGACCTGAGTTCAAATCTCACCTCAGACACTTACTAGATGTGTAACCCTGGGTAAGTCACTTATCCCCAATGGCCTTAAAAAGATCTGGGGCCATCTCCAGTTATCCAGATGTATATTTTGCCACTAGACCCAGATGGCTCTGGAGGAGAAAGTGAGGTTGGTGCCCTTGCACAGCCCTCCTTCACTTAAAATCCAATTCATTGCAAGTCACAACATCACCGGATATCACAGTTCTCTTCAAGAACAGAGAACAAACAATAAACAACAACAACAACAACAGTTCTTTAATTCTTATTTAAGATAATAGAATTGATTTAGATCTGAAAGCACCTTCAAAATGATACAGATCAGGGAACTCAGATCTGGAAAAAGTTAATGTCTTGCCCAATATTATTCAGCTAGTAATCAACAGAGTTGAGATTTGAACATCAAAGCCACATCTTGCCCCTGTAACATCTACAACAACCTCACTTATATTCCCTAAATGCAACAGACAAAATGTTTTTATTCTCACTTTGGATAGTTCAGTACTATCTTTTGGTAGTAGAAGGAACCAAGCAATGTTTCTTAAAGCAATTCTTAAAATAGACTAAAGAATATTAACACCCACAAATTTCACTTGCCTTTTGAACTTTGTAGGAGTTAATAACACAAACACTACTCTTTGACTATAGGCTGTGGTTTTATTGTAAGAAACTTTTCCATTTTTATCTTTCAAGTTCTGGGACAATTGGAGTAAATGTGTTTTTAAAAATCTTTAAAACACACCCATATGCACACATATATCTTTCTCTAGCCATACATGGTAAGCATCTATATCTCAGTAAGTGTGTAAGTTTGTGCTTCTAACTGCTTGTTTGTTGTCTGACAGAGTAGAGATTTTCATGTTATGAACTCACAAACTTACACAACATGTTATGAAAATAGCTCTGATTTGTGTTTCTTTCTTGTCTGATACAGGAATGATTACTGAAATAATAACTGCACAGAAAAAATAATCTAACATTTGTCAGACCCACCACTGATCTCAGCACAATATTTAGTCAGTTTAAACATTATGTGAGCCATGAAATTCACTTCCTCTGGAACTGATGAATGGGGCAGAGACAAAGTCAATAAAACAGTAGTTGGTTTGATTTTCACAATCCTCCTAGAAGATCATCTGGGCTATATTAAACACCTCTTCCTTAACCCCTACCATAAAATCCAAAGGGAAATGTTTATATGTTTGTACATATACATATATGTATATATAGATTATAAAAGTGAATCAATCATAATTGGTTAGTGAAACCTCAGGCATCCTCAAGTTTCTCTCCGTTAATGGAACTCCAAAGACAATGTATTACCATCTGGCCAAAAAAAAGTGAAATGAGGACCAAGATTCAGGGAAAATGTATAGCATACAGCATCTGTGTTGGGAAATGCTTTGAATGACTGAGAACGAATTTTACATGCAATCTAACATATCACATATCTTTAGATATTAACATTGTACAAAGCTAGACATAAAATCAAATGTTGAAAAGCCAAAATTATGTCATAAAGAGAAGAAGCAGACAGCATAAAGCCTTTCTGATGTGCTTTACTAAAATGCCTTTGAAAAAATTTAACTATTATGTGGCTTGTAGCCATAGGTATAGGATAAGTTGTAAATTAATTTGGAAGCAGGTGTTTCCATGGTTGTGGAAAAAAAATGCCAACTGAACATATCTAACAGGATTCATGGGACGGAATATGCCAATACTTGCAAGAGGCAAGAAATGCAAGTAAGATCCCAATAGTGGAACATATTTCCCGCCTTTTGAAACAAAAGCTGGAACCATAAATGCTACAGCTGGAAGAGTTTTGTAGGATTTTTGATCTTGGTGGGTGAACTCTGCATTAACATCCTTAACTTAGATGCACAGCTTGCAGTCAGGCCATATCCAAAAGATATTTTTTTTATTCCCAACCTCAAAGTTTCCATTATTTTTTTAAAGGATAAACAAGGAAAAGTTATTATATTTAATTGAATGTGATTATTATGTTTTGTAAAAATTTAAGCTGCCATTTATTAAGATGACAAAGAGCCAGCTCTCAAGCCAACATGGCAGTGTGTAGAGCCCCTCTGTTTACCCATTGGATTGGCTTCCTTGGCCATTGATGAGAGATGCCTGTCCAGTTATAAATAGCCAAAGGTTTTTTTTTTTAAAAAATTAAATTAAATAAACAAATTTTTAGAGGCAATTGTGGTTGAGTGACTTGCCTAGGGTCACACAGCTAGTAAGTGTCTGAGGTCAGATTTGAACTCAGGTTCTCCTGACTCTAGGATTGGTGCTCACTTTGCGACCTAACTTCTTCATGAAAGTTTTTGACAAGGAAGCACTGAAGGGACAGAAGGTTGGGGTCAGAATGACTTTGGAAACCTTTTCCAGAGCTCTAGGTCTATGATCCCATGTCCAATGCTATTCTCCCAAATTCCTGTTATCACTTAATGGTTAAGAAGGAGACAAGATGCAACATAAAGTTATTTTATTTTCTTGGTAGACTATTTTGGATCTGTTAAGGGAACTGGTAGGAGGAGGATTGAGGGGAAACCTCTCCAACTTCCAGCAGCTAAAGTCCTTTCTACCAAAATCTATTGGGCTGCCTGGTGTGGTAAAAAATGGAAGTTTTTAACTAACATTTAAGAGTTGGCTAACAATAACTGAAGGACCGCCAGTTTTTAAGGACCGCCCTTTCGGGGAGGAGACCATGACAAATAGCTGTATGCCTGCTGATGCTCGGGAGAGCATAACCAAGCACTCCACTTCCGGGGTGCGAGCTTAAAAACAAGGAGAGAACGGAAGTGGTCTCTCGCTCTTGACACACACACACTGGCTCAGGTTTGACAGCGTGCTGGGGTGATTGGCCCTGGTCCTCGGTGGCAGCACTTGCTTGATGCTGGTTCTCAGCCTGCGGGTTAGCTTTGGGATTCGGTGAGTTTTATAAAGAATATAGACTAAGCTTAGATCTAAGACTATTTATTTGTATTTCTACTTTCCTATTTCCCTAATCTGTATCACCTTGTTTGTTGGCTAATTAATTCCCAAATAATAAAAGCTAAGTAATCCCTCTCTAATTAAAGCTCAGAGGCTTCTTTCTCTTACTGGTCTGGGAGATATATATAAGGGAAAGGTTAAAGGGGAGTTTAATGCTCTTATATCCAACTTTAAATCTCACACTGGATTCCTGGGACCTTTTGGCCTTGGTTCTAGTGTGACGATTGAGGTGAACCTATAAAATATATAGTTTTGCTCTAGAGAGAGAAATATTTTACCCCAACTACTGTGATAAGGACTCACTATTTAATAAAAACTGCTAAGAAAATTGGACAGAAATTAGAGTTTGATTAACGCCTCATACTACATACATAACACCTAATTTCTAGATAGGCTCAAAATGTAGATGAGACCTATATATAAAAGGTTACATTATAGGCAATTTAGAGAAACATGTCTGGCTAGGAGAAAAGTACATGATTAAACAAAGGATAGAGAGGATCACAGAAGATAAAATAGATAATTTTGATTATATAAAATTAAAAAGGGTTTTGTACAAACAAATTCAACAAAGCTAAAATTAAAAGGAAATGGCTGGGAAAAAATCTTTGCAGCAAGTTTCTCTGACAAGGTCTCATTTTCAAGATATGTAAGGAAAAGATTCAAATTTATAAGAATAAGAGTAATTCTCCAATTGAGAAATGGTCTAAGTATATGAATAAATAATTCTCAAGGGAAGAAACCCAAGCTATCTATAGTCAAATGAAAAAGATCTTCCAAATCATTACTAATTACAGAATTTTCAATTCACATAATTTTGACATTTTACCTCAAACTCATCAGATTGGCAGAGATGAAAAAAAATAAAAATGATGAATGTTGATGGGGCTGTGGGAAAATAGGTACATTGATGAATTGTTGGTGGACCTGTGAATAAGTACAAGCATTTTGGAAAACAATTTGGAATTATATAAAAATAAGTTCCTAACAGTGCATGTCCTTTAACCCAGCTATGCCACTGCTAGGATTATACATAAAGGATATTTAAAAAAATATGAAAACATCTTAGATATACAAGAATATTTATAGCAGCTTTTATTTTTGTGGTGACAAAAAGGGCAACTAAAGGGATTCCCACCAATTGAGGAACAGCTGAATAAATAATGGTATATGAATGTTATGGAATGCTATTGTAATATAAGAAATAAGGAAAAAAGATGATTTCAGAGAGACATATAAAATGATTCAAATTAAAGTAAGTAGAACAAGAATAACAACCTTATAAAGAAAAACAATTTTGAAAGCCGTAGGAACGGATCAATGCAATGATCACTCATGATTCCAAAGAACTGAATAGAAAACGTAGTATTTACCTACTGACAGAGAGGTAATAGCTTTAAAGTATCAAACAAAACATGTTTTTATATATTGCCAATGAGGGATTTTTTTTGCTTGATTATACATATATATATTTTAAATTATTTATTTATTTATTTTTATTTTTTGGTGAGGCAATTGGGGTTAAGTGACTTGCCCAAGGTCACATAGCTAGTAAGCGTTAAGTGTCTGAGGCTGGCTTTGAACTCAGGTCCTCCTGACTCTAGGGCCAGTGCTCTATCCGCTGCGCCACCTAGCTGCCCCCTATACATATATTTTTTACAAGGAATTTGTTTTTCTTTTTTCTCTCTCTTTTTCTTCAATGGGGGAGGGTAAGACAGAGAGAAAATAGTTTTCTTTTAATAAAAAATATAGAGGTTGGAGGAGTGTTACAGATGTGTAACATTGTATGTACTTTAGATGAGGTCCCTATGTTATTAGTTTTACTCAATTTAATAAATTGTTTTATAGGTAATCTGTAATCACTTTAACTTTGCAAGGGGAGAAAGAGACAGAGACAAAGAGAGAGAGACACACACGGAGAGACACACACAGAGAAACAGAGAGACACAGAGAGATAGACAGACACACACAGAGCTGGAAGGCAAGAGACAAAGTGAGAGCTACCCCCCACCCACCATGGCTGTGGGAAAGGAAAAGTCTTTGCCTACAGACCAAAAGCTGCTCTCTTCCTACAGAAGAGAAAAGAAAAATAGGGTCAGAACCACAAGGCTTTTGTTTCCTTTAGCTTCCCACAAGCTAAGGAGGGAGTACTTACACAAAGCCAGGCCACTTGTCCCCAGTGAAGAAGCCCCAAAGTTGAGGGGAACCATAAGACTCTTGTGCCCCCTATGGCAAGCAGGAGACCAAAACAGGAGGCAAAATTGTGGGTCAAGCTACAGAAGTCCAAATTACTACTGCCATTCAAATTAGGTTGCATTCTCAGTCATGTCATCTCTCAGCCTCATGTTTACAGATGAAGCAATATCTATTTACATTAAAAGTTCTGCCAGGAAGAAGTCAGCTTGGAAGTTTGGGAATTCAATATCATTAGATGAAGAAGGAGTAATTCAAATATTGGTTTACTACTTATTACCTGTGTGATCTTGGGCAAGTCACTTAAATTCTTTTGACCTGAGTTTGTTGTTCAATTGTTTCAGTCGAGTCTGATTCTTTGTGACACCATTTGGGGTTTTCTTCCATTTCCTTCTCCAATTTATTTTGCAGATGAAGAAACTGAGGCAAACAGGGTTATGTGACTTGCCCAGGGTCACACAGCTATCTGAGACCAGATTTGAACTCAGGAATATGTCTTCCTGACTCTAGGCCTGGCTCTCTATCCAACGCATCACTTAGATGGCCCTTGACCTCAGTTATCTCTTATTTAAATTTAGAGGGTAGAACTAGGCTGTTTAGTAGGAACTTTTAGGTTTAAAATATGGGATCCTATGATTCTTGTGTTGTCAAATCAAGAAGGTACTAAAATATGCATAATTAAGAAGTAATATTTTCAATCCTTTGACCCATTGGAGAATATTCCCATAACTGATTGATATGAGGTGTGGGAGAGACAAACTCCTTCACTGCCCCAATCTTCATTTAGGGGGTAACATATCATTTAATATATCAATAACATATGGAGTAATACTTCATTTAGTTGTAATATATTAGCTGTTAACTCTGGCATTGCAAGAGATAATGAAACTGGGAACACAGCTATGGCAATTATTAACTATTGCATTGCCATGGAAGGCAGAGACATTTTTATAATACTCCCTTGTTACTGGGCTGATGGTACTCATCTTCATGCCCACCATGCTATCAAATATGAGAGGATCCTAGTATACCCTGTCAAAGGTAAGAATGGTCTAAATTTGTTTTTCTGCTTAGCAATATATTAGATTTTTTTGCTTGTCTGTATATGTCTGTTTTCTTTATATAGCATGACTGAATTGACTTATCTTTCTATATATAGCATGACTTTATATTACATATATTTATTTATATATAGCATGGCTTAATGTTTTATCTGTATGTATGTATATATATATATATATATGTAGCATGACTTTATATTATATAGCCCAAATGGTTGACTTGACTTCATTTATTTTCTTTCCTGTAATAATTAAAAAGATTATAGCAGGAACATAGAACACAGGCATAAAAGAGCTGGCCTTGAAGTCAGGAAAACCCAGCTTCGATGAATGTGTCTCTGACACATATAATCTGCGTGATCCTGGGCAAGTCACTAAACAGCTCAGTTCTTCAAGCAACTTTCTATAAGTCTAAGTTGTAAAATGGGAATCAATATGTATTAGTAGAGGGAATTTCCTCATTAGAAGACCCCTACATCCATTAAGTCATAGTTCTGTACCAAAAAAAAGTTTCCGGTTACTGAACGGTCAATGGGATTGCTACAAGGTAAGTCTTGTTTGCATTATTTCATCATTCCTGTGTGTACATGTTTTTCTCTTTAAGTTTTTCAGTATATACACATACATGGGCTGAAAAACTCTTAATTTGGTCATATTATTGAAATATAACCATAGCCTTCAGCTTTGACTTCATCATATCAAAACCACCAGTTAGAAAATGAATGAATCAACTAATCAATGTACAGTTTTAGTGGTATGATATTTTTTAAAAGTAGCATTTTTATTATTTTCATTATATTTATTCTTGTTTTAGGATCATGTAGAGACAGCATTAGTCAGTATCCATCTTTGCTTGTCCATTCTCTTACTCCATCTGGGGGGAAAATAACTTCCTTATTGCTCATTAGGCATCCCATTCCAAACTTTTCTCTTTGTCTTCGACAATCCAATCCATCACCTTAATTCATCCTTAGTAGAGCCTGTTTTCTCTGACCATCTCATATTTTTCCCTCTCTGCCTCCTTCATGTTTTTTCACTCTACTCTCTCTGTCATGGAAAATTTTCTATTCATCCTCTTGTTTTACCTTCCCCTTCAGTCTAAAATTCTTCTAAAGGCTAATTGTTGGCAATTAAATTAGACTTAATGCACATAAACCATTGATTCTTTTTTAAAAAAAAAAATTTTAATTGGGTAGTTTTCAACATTCATTTTCATAAGATTTAGAGTTCCAAATTTTTCTCCCTCCCTCCCTCCCTTTCCTCCCCCCTCCACAAGATCACAATCAGGTTATATATGTACAATCCACAAGTGTTCTTTTTATCAGTTCTTTCTATAGCAGTGCATAGTATGTTTCCTCATTAGTTCCCTGGGATTGTCCTGGATCATTGTACTGCTGAGAGTAGCTAAGTCATTCACAATTACTCATCGAACAATACTGCTGTCACTACGCACAATGTCCCCTCAGCTCTGCTCACTTCACCATACATTGATGTTCATTAGTCTTTCAAGGTTTTTTGGGGATCATTCTGTTTGTCATTTCCTGTAGCACAAGTCTATTCCACTACAATCATATAACACAGCTTTTTCCATCATTCCTCAATTGATGGACATTCCCTTGATTCTCAATTCTTAGCCTCCACCAAGAGTTACTATAGATATTTTTTGAACAATTTCCCCCCTTTTCTCTTTTTCATGATTACTATTGTTAACTGTTTCCCTTCCATCCTATTCCCTTCCCCGTGATATTTATTCTATTATCCATCTTCTTTCCTCCTATCACTCTTCAAAAGGGATTTGCTTCTGTCTGTCCCCTCCCCCACTCTGCCCTTCCTTCTTTTGCCCCTCTCTCTTTATCCCCTTCCCCTCCTATTTTCCTGCAGGGTTATAGAGATTACTCTACCCAATTGAGTGTGTACATTAGTCCCTCCTTGAGCCAATTCTAATGAGATTGAGGTCTTTGAGCCAATTTTGATGAGTGTTAGACTCATTTACTGCCCAGATTAAATAGATTACTCCACCTAGTTGGGTGTGTCTATTAGTTCCTCCTTGAAGAAGCTCTGATGAGTTTAAGATCTTTGAGCCTTTTCTGATGAGTGTAAAATTCATTTACTGCCCTGCTCCTCTCCCATCTCTTCCCATACTCCATAAGCCTTTTTCTGTTATTTTCATGTAGGATTTTGTTTCTGCCCTTCCCCCTCCCCCAATGAATTCCTTCCACCCCTCAATTTAACCCTAAAGATGTTATCATCTAGCTAAGTGACACAGTGGACAAATCATCACCCCCAGACCCAGGAGGATCCCAGCCAAAACCTGGCCTCAGACACAAGACAGTCGCCCACTGTATGACCCCAGGTATGTCCCCCAGCTCCATTTTTTTTTTTTATGGTTCTCTAGGGTCTTGTATTTGAAAGTCAAATTTGCCATTCAGTTCAGGTCTTTTCATCACAAATATCTGAAAGTCTTCTTTTTCATTAAAGTCCCATTTTTTCTGCTAAAAGACAATGCTGAGTTTTGCTGGGTACGTGATTCTTGGTTGTAATCCCATTTCCTTTGCCCTCTGGAATATCATATTCTATGCCCTCCAGTCCTTTAATGTAGAAGCTGCTAGATCTTGTGCTATCCTGACTGGGTCTCCACAGTACTTGAATTCTTTCTTTTTGGCAGCTTGCAATATTTTCTCCTTGACCTGAGAGCTCTGGAATTTGGCTATACTATTCCTAGGAGTTTTCTTTTTGGGATCTCTTTCTGGAGGTGATCAGTGGATTCTTTCAATTTCTATTTTAGCTTCTTCTAGAATTTCAGGGCAATTTTCCCTGAGAATATCTTGGAAAATGGTGTCTAAGCTCTTTCCTTGATCATGGTTTTCAGGTAGACCAATAATTTTCAAATTATCTCTCCTGGACCTATTTTCCAGGTCGGCAGTTTTTCCCAGAAGATATTTCACATTGCCCTCTATTTTTTTATTCATTTGGATTTGCTTTATTGTGTCTTGGTTTCTCATAAAGTCACTGGCTTCCATTTGTTCAATCCTAATTCTTAGGCAATTATTTTCATCAGAGAGCTTTTGTACCTCCTTTTCCATTTGACTTTTCAAGCTGTTGACTTTTTTCTCATGACTTTTCTGCATCACCCTCATTTCTCTTTTCATTTTTTCCTCTACCTCTCTAATTTTATCTTCAAAGTCCTTTTTGAGCACCTCTATGGCCTGAGACCAATTAATATTTTTCTTGGAAGCTTTAGATATAGGGGCCCTGATGTTGACATCTTCCTCTGAGGGTGCCCCTTGGTCTTCCTTGTTACTGAAGAAACTTTCTATGGTCTTCACCTTTCTCTGTTGGCTCATCTTGCCTTTCTTTTATTAGACTTTTAGCTCCTTAAAGTGGGGTACTGTTTCCAGGCTGCAGTATCCCAAGCTTAAGAAGTCCCAGGTGGTATGATTTAAGGAGAATCAGGTTCTTCCCTCACCTGGCCTGTTTCCTGGTCCTAGATGACCCCAGACCAACTTGCCAATCAACCAGCTTTGTGTGTTGTGGTTGTTAGCTCTGATGAGCTTGTGCCCCTTCCCCACCTGGGCCACTGCCACTCGAGCCTACCTCCTGGTTCTCAGCAGGGGTATAAAATCCAAGTTCTGCCTTAGCACCAGCATAGACCCCCCCTGCCCAGGGCTCAGCCCACTCACCAGACTGTGAGCTTAGTTCCAGACAACACTGGTGCTTCAGCTGATTCAGAGGCTCTGGGGGTCTGCTTCTCTGGTGAGGACTTCCTGAGACTGGATCTGTGTCAGGGTGACTGTGGGGTTGGTTTCGACTCCTGTATCAGCACAGCAACTCCCTCCTTCTGACCTTCCAAGCTGTTCTTGGTTAGAAGATGATTTCAGCACATTCTTCTGTGAGTTTTGCTGCTCCGGGGATTTTCCTGTGACCTTATTTGGATGTTTTTTGGAGCGATCGTGTCATGAGTTTGGGAGCTCACTGTCTCAGACCATTGATTCTTTAAGGACTTTTAAAAATTAATCAACCCAACAGTCACTACTGTGATGAGCTTAAGGGGAACTTTTCTAAGCTGAAGGACCTTACAATCTACTTGGTTGTATCAAATACTATATCAAATATAACCTATATGGTGATACAAAGTATCTTCATGAAAAAGAGCTAACATAAGGAAACAAACAAATGTGCAAATTAATATAGTATTTGAGCACCTAAATACTTAGGGAATGGAATCATCTTTTCTTTCTTTCTTTCTTTTTTTTTTTTTTTTTGCGGGGCAATGGGGGTTAAGTGACTTGCCCAGGGTCACACAGCTAGTAAGTGTCAAGTGTCGGAGGCCTGATCCAAACTCAGGTACTCCTGAATTCTGGGCCGGTTCTTTATCCATTGCGCCACCTAGCTGCCCCCAGAATGGAATCATCTTGACCTATGTCTTGCTACTGGACTCCAATTACTCTTGAGGATAGAGTGAGGTTGATGAGTTTACACAACTCTGCCTCACTTAAATCCAATTCACTTGCAAGTCATGACATCCCCCATCTCATGTCATTGGTCTTCTTTGACAATGAAGGATGAACAACAACAATAACCAATTTAGGAGAATGATGTATAAGTGATCAGGACTAGATGAGGGTTAACAAAGAAATGCTTTCAGGAGGGAGTAGTTTTGAAAAGGAGTTTCTTGTAAGGGGGAACCATGAAAAGGGAGGGGAGCAAAGAGAATGATCTTTAAGATTCTTTTTTTTTTTTTTATCTCTATGATTCTCGATACAACTCCCTTCTGTATTGCTGTAATCAAGGTGTTCTTAGCCTTTATTTTGGTTACATAGAGTCTTTCTTTTGGTAGTCTGGTGAAGTGTATGTACCCCTTCTCAATATTGTTTTTAAATGCATAAAATAAACTACACAACATTACAAAGGAAATTAATTATATTAATATGTATTTTTAGAAAGTTCATGAACTCCAGGTTAAGAATCTCTGCCTACCTCATTTTCTGTCATGCATATTTCCTTCCATCCTATTTTTCCCTTTGTTTGTACTTTTTTCCTCCTTTCACCCTATTCCTTCTCACCAGCATTTTGCTTCCAACCACTGCCTTCCCCAATCTGCCCTCCCTTTTATCAGTCCCTCTCCCTTTTCTTTACCCTTTCCCTTTTGCTTCACCAAAGGGTAAGCTAAATTTCTTTCTTTCTTTTTTTTTTTGGGGGGGGCAATGGGGGTTAAGTGACTCGCCCAGGGTCACACAGCTAGCAAGTGTCAAGTGTCTGAGGCCAGTTTTGAACTCAGGAACTCCTGAATCCAGGGCTGGTGCCCCATCCACTGCGCCACCTAGCTGCCCTAAATTTCTTTATCAAATGAGTATATATGTTATTCAGTCTGAACCAAATCTGATAAAATTGAGGTTGAAACAATACTCACCTTTCTCTTCTTCTATTGTAATAGGGTTTTTTTTTTGTGCCTCTTTATATGATGTAATCAACCCCATTCCACCTCCCCTTTCCTCTTCTCCCTGTATACCCATTTTTCCACCCCTTATTTTCTTTATATCATCACATCAAAGACAATTTATACCTATACCCTCTATGTGTACTCTTTCTATCTGCCCAAATAGAGATACAGTTCTCAAGAGCTATAAGTATTATCTTCCTATGTAGGGATATAAACAGTTTAACCTTATTGAATAACTTTTTTTCTGTTTACCTTTTTATACTTCTCTTGAGTCTTGTATTTGAAGATCTAATTTTCTGTTCAGTTCTGGTCTTTTCATCAGGAAACCTTGAAAACCCTCTGTTTTGTTGAATGTCTATCTTTTCTCCTGAAAGATAATGTTCAATTTTTCTGGGTAGTTGATTCTTGGTTGCAATCCAAGCTCCTTTGCCTTCCAGAATATCATATTTCAAGCCTTCTGATCCTTTAATGTTGAAGCTTCCAGTCCTGTGTAATCCCGACTGTGGCTTCAGGATATTTAAATAGTTTCTTTCTGGCTGCTTGTAGTATTTTCTCCTTCACCAGATAATTCTGGAATTTGTCTACAATATTCCTTGGAGTTTTCCTTTTGGAGTCTCTTTCAGGAGGTGATTGGTGGATTCTTTCAATGACTATTTTATCCTCTTATTCTAAAATATCAGGGCAGTTATCCTTGATAATTTCCTGGAATATGGTGTCTAGACTCTTTTTTGATCATGGCTTTCAGGTAGTCCAGTAATTCTTAAATTATATCTTCTAAGATCTATTTTCCAGGTCAGTTGTCTTTCTGATGAGGTATTTCATATTTTCTTCTACTTTTTCATTATTTTGATTCTGTTAGACTGATTCTTGGTGTCTCATGGAATTATTAGCTTCCATCTGCTCGATTCTAATTTTTAAGATGTTATTTTCTTCAGTAAGCTTTTTCACCTCTTTTTACATTTGCCATTCCCCCCCTCCCCCAATTTGGCTAATTGTATTTTTTAAGGAATTGTTTTCTTCAGTCAATTTTTGTGCTTCCTTTTCCAAACTGTTGACTTTTTTTCATAATTTTCTTGTGTAACTCTAATTTCTCTCATTTCTTTTCCCATTTTTTTCTTCTACCTCTCTCATTTGATTCTTAAAGGGCTTTTTGAGCTCTTTCAAGGCTTTTTGGTCTTGAGACCAATTCATCTTTACCCTTGAGGCTTCACATATAGGCATTTTGACAGTATTGTCCTCATCTGAGTTTCTGTTTTGGTCTTCCCTGTTTCTTACTCATATTGTAGTTTTAAAAAAATGCAATAAACATTTTTATTATTTAGTTTTGGTTTCCAATTTTTATTCCTCCCTCCCTCCCTTCTCCCCTGAGGCAGTAAGCAATCAGATATGGATTATACATGTATGACTATGTAAAACATTTACCATATTTGTCATTTTGTACAAGAAAATTTGATTAAAAGAAAAAAATGACAAAATGAAAAATAACATGCTTGAATCTATTATATCAATATCAGTTCTTTCTTTGGAGGTAGATAGTATGTTTCATCAACAGTCCTTTGGGATTGTTTTGGATAATTGTATCATTAAAAATAGTCATATCATTCACAGTTCTTCATCAAACAATATTGCTGCACAATGTTCTCCTGGTTCTGCTCACTTCACTATACAACAGTTCTTACATATCTTTCCAGGCCTTTTTGAAGTCATTCTGTTTGTCATTTCTTATATAGCTTATTTTTTGACTTAAAGTTGAGGTCTGCTCATGGGGCACAGGGGCCACTGTTGCAAGCTTCTTGTGCTGGGGTATAGGGACTGGTCACTGGCTTTCTGCTCTGAGGCCTCTGTGGCTTGTGGATTTCTCACCACCCTAGACCTGCTCCCTGTGCTGGGATGGCTTGGCCTAGTCACATCTGTTTTGTGGGTGATTCTCTAGCTGGCAGTTTGCCCTCTCAGCCTGGGCTGGCAGGTCTCACAACTGGCCTGTTGTGCCACCACCCTGCTAAGCCAAGACCAAGGGACCTCAGCTGCTAATCTGTGCTGTGGCCAAGAGCCTCCTGCTGACTTGCCCAGACCCCCTCCAAGCTGTGCTTCCCATTCACCCAAGTGAGATTTTCCTTTCCTGAAGTCTTCTAAATGATCTCAAGTTGGAAGATTGTGTCCTTCTGTCTTTTTGTAGGTTCTGTAGTTCTAGAATCTGTTTAGGGGCTTGATTTAATGTTGTTTTGAGGGAAACTCTGCAGAGTTCAGGCAACTTCCTGGCTTTTCTCCAACATCTTGGCCTGGATTCTTAACCAGCCTTTATATTCAAGCCCAAATCCCAGCTCCACAATAGATCATTTCCTTCTTTCACCAATTTACTCTTTTTCTGAGATGTGCTTAGAGTCTAGACTGCACAATTCAGAACTTAATTCAATGATGGAGCATTCATTAATTATTTTGTGTGTTAGTCTCCCCAACTGTATTGAAATATCCTTGAGGGGAAAGGGAACCATATTTATTATACTTCTTTTTAAGACTTTATCTGGCCTAACACAGGGCTGAGGTTCTTAATCAGCCAGTTAGAGATGGTTGTTTCCTCTGAGGAGTGTAGTAGGGAGAGTTCATATGGAACTCAAGTGAAATAGTAAAAGTGGTCATTTGGTGGTACTTTGGCCTCAAGTGCTTGGGTGTCAAGACAAGATGGCAAATATAGTAAGTTTTATTGATTTTTAAAATTACTGCCTCATAAGCCTGTTTAAGACCCTAACTCCTGTCTCTGTTCCCATTGTTCAGTGGAATTAGTTAATTTGAATGTCCCATAATTGACCTCATAGTTTTCTATGAGTAATATATCACTTCTGACTCCTGCATAAGGAGGAATTTTCTGGCCATGGCCTTTCCAGATCCACAGCTCATAGTATTAGGGGCTCAACTCCAATCTAGGTTGGCTCCATCTCTTCCCTTGCCCAGGAATTAACCATACTTTTTGCTTGAGACATGCATGTGTCATAAAATGAAAGTTCCTAGGGGTCAGATTCTATATTTTATATAAGGCTTAAGTACATTTTGAATTATCCACAAATATTAGACCACAACAGCAAATACTGACATTTTTAAAAGTCTCAATAAAACTATTACCACTTATATTTTATGAGTAGCATGATCCAGCCACTGGTTTTTCCAGTCATCAGCAGATGCCAGGAAAATACTTACTACGTAGCTAAGTTCTACTTGGTTATTTTCTTTTGTACACATACTTCTCTAAGATTTAATTACTTTTCAAGGAGCCAAATAGCCTTACTTGTGAATTATTACCATTAGGTAAGAAGCAAAAGCAGAGTATAAGCAGAACATCACCAACCACTGTTCTATTGAGACTGGAAAGATGTAATTGGACTACAATTCCTTCTAAAAGAATGTTTTATTGATGCTGTTATTATTATGTTGCTATTGCTTCCCAATGACTCTGCTTTTGCCCCTGAATGAACTGATTGAAACCTCTTTTTGGTAATTAAGCAAAACAAGTCAACAGATGTAGTAGAAGGAACACTGGTGTTGGAGTTGATGAACTTGAGTTCAGATCCTAGTTCTGCCATTTATTACCTGTGTAACCTTAGGCAAGCCACTTAATTTCTCTGTTCTTATTTGGAAAATTAACTGGGTTGGGCTAGAAGGCTTCTAGAATCTCTTAGTTTCCAAATCCAATGGACTTTTTTCAGTCCTCATTTTCCTAGACTCCTCTGTAGCCTTTGACACTGTTGATCACTATCTCTTCTTTGATACACTCTTCTCTATAGGTTTTCAGGACACCACTTTCTCTTAGTTCTTCTACTGCCAATTTGACTACTCCTTTTCTGCCTCCTTTGCTGAATCCTCTTTCACATTATGTCCTCCAACTATAGGTGTCCCTTAGGTTCTGTCCTGGACCCTTTTTTTTTCCTTCCTCTCTATGTACTACTTTACCTGATGACCCCATCAGCTTCCATGGATTTAATTACCACCTCCATGCTGATGATTCTCTCATCTACCTATCCTGCTCCACTCTTTCTTCTGACCTCCAGTATCACATCTCCAAATGCCTTCGGACATGTCAAATTGGATGTATAGTAGACATCTTAAATTCAATACGTCGAAAATGGAACTCATTATCTTACTTCCCCCCCCCCCTCTTACTGTAGAAGACAACATCATCCTGCTAGTTCCTCAGGCTCAAAACCTAGGAGTCATCCTAAACTCTTCATTATTTCTCAGTCTGTTCCCAAAGTATTTTGAGTCCAACTTTTCAGAATCTCTCAATTATACCCCTTTCTCTTCTCTGACACTGATACCACTCTGGGGTAGAATCTCATTGCTTCATGCCTGAATTTTTTTTTTTTTTTTTTGCGGGGCAATGGGGGTTAAGTGACTTGCCCAGGGTCACACAGCTAGTAAGTGTTAAGTGTCTGAGGCTGGATTTGAACTCAGGTACTCCTGAATCCAGGGCCAGCGCTTTAACCACTGCGCCATCTAGCTGCCCCCTCATGCCTGAATTTTTAAAACAGCCTTCCAGTGAATCTTCCTGCCTCAAGTCTCTCCCCACCTTAATCCATCCTATATTCGGCCACTAAAGTGACTTTTCTAAAGCATAGGTCCAACTATGTCACCCACTCCCCCCACTCAATAAACCCCAGTGACTTTCTATTGCTTCCAGGATCAAATAGAAAATGCTCTGTTTGGTATTCAAAGTTCTTCACAACTTCTTAGTTTTCCAGTTTTCCTCCCCATCAGATACCCTTCAATCCAGTGATACTGGCCTCCTGGCTGGTCCATAAATAAGACTCTCCATCTCTTAGCTTCAGGAATTTTCCCTGGCTGTCCCCCATGACTGGAATGGTATCTCTCCTATATTCTGACTACTGACTTTTCTGGCTTCATATAAGTTCCAACTAAAATATCTTCTTCTACAGGATACCTTCCTTAACCCCTCTTAATTATAGTGCCTTCCCTCTCTTAATTATGTCCTATTTTTCCTGTATATAACTTGGTTTGTAAATATTTGTTTGCATATTATCTCTCTCGTTAGACTGTAAGCCAAAAACAAAAGGTTGTAAGCTCCTCAAGGGCAAGGACAGTCTTTTGCCCCTTTTTGTATCCCTAGTACTTGGCATTATATTTGGCACATAGCAGGTGCTTAATAACTGTTTATTAATTGATAGTTCAATTTGTGAAAATTGGTTCCAATACAGGTTCCAATACAATTTATTTGTTGAGTCTTCAATTGTGTTTTGAAGCCTGTATTTGTGTATGGGGATTAGCTGTCTATTGATTTATGAAAGATAGTGAGAATGTACTTTATTATTTTAGCTACTAGGTTGTATCTTGCTAGGTATTTATTAAAGACTAAATTTTTGCAGCCTAAAGTAATGTGTTGCAGTTTCTACCATTTCTTTTCATTGTCCAAAAAGTCTGGGTAAGAATGGTTCTGAAATTTCTGTGTCCTACTTAGTCCTGAATTGGCATCCCTTCATTCTCATAAACAAAATCATAGGATTCAGCCATTTGATGTGTCCTTATATAAATTGTTATGGATTTCATCCATAGAGGGCCTTTTCATTCTACTTATGGATCTTAGCTATTACATAGGTTCCACTTGGAGGCAAACCACTTTCAGTTATATGAGAAAAATTCAAAGTTATGTATATTTGGCAGCATTAACTATTCCTCAGCGAATTGGTGTTTGCTTTCTCCATAAGTATTTCCATAGGGTTTTTTTTTTGTCCCACTGATCATTTGCTCTGAGATTATCTATCAATCATCATCCTCTAATTTTTTTTAATAAATATTTTTATTTAAAGTTTTGAGTTCCAAATTCTATCCTTCCTTCTCTCTTCTCCCTGACTCTCCCCTCCCTGAGGTGATAAGCAATTGGATATAGGTTATACATGGGTAATTATGTAAAACACTTCTATATTAGTCATTTTGTATAAGAAGACTAATTCTACATTTTGGAAAAGCAGCATGAATCTTTCCATGGATGTCTTGAGGTTATGGCCTTGTATTCATTAATATTGTACAAGTTTTTACTTGACTGCTTGACCAATCAGTTGCAGTTCACTTTACAATTTTGGTAGTGTACAAGACTAGTATTTTGTAGCTGCAAATTTCTTTAAATATGTTATTCCCATTAAGCATTTTTTTGTGGGGCAATGAGGGTTAAATGACTTGCTCAGGGTCACACAGCTAGTACATGTCAAGTGTCTAAGGTCAAATTTGAACTCAGGTCCTCCTGAATCTAAGACTAATGCTTTATCCACTGTGCTCCCTGGCTGCCCCCCCCCAAGGTTTGATTTTAGGTTGCTATCAAGTCTTTTAACATATTCAGCCATAGCTTTTCTTTGATAGCTTACTTTATATTCAGTGTGTCTTGTCAAAAAGAGGCCAAGCTATCTGTTAGTATTGCCTTCTTCCATTGGTTCAATTTGACCTTCAATTTGAAGCTCAAAGACTTCAGTCTCTATCCTGACCCAAAAATAGGTTAGGAAATCTGAGCTTATAAAGTCCAAATGCCATTTTGCCATCTGGAAAAAAGAGTCAAGATAAAGAAGTTATTTTGTGAAATAAAATGACCATATAATTTGACACCATCTATATGACATCAAATTTGATGTCATCTATATAGGTCAAATGATTAATTTCATATTTTGATTTGATTTTCTCTTTAACTTGGGACCTATACTTTGTTCTATTTGGAAGAGATTATAGTGGATTTAAGGACATATATATATATATATATTTATATATTTATATATATATATTTATATACACACATATATGTATGTATGTATGTATATGCATACACACATCTATCTATCTATCTATCCACCCATTTATCAGCTTCAACTGTCCCCCTGAAAAAAAACCCATATTTCATATCAATAGTTCTTGACATTATGGTATGGGGGCCTGTTTTAGATAGAGAAACTTTACACGTGGATAACTCACTATACTTAGGTCTATTTTGCATAGTTACATTAATAAATCATTAATGCAGATTTGATTTATAGGGCCTGAGATAATAAAGATGGGGTAAATGTTTATAGCACTTTCAGGAAGCTTGTTCAATAATTACCAAATCAATACTAAGTTATTAATATCCATAAGACTTTTCAGCACACTTTTTGCCTTTCAGCCAATATATTGGTTTTTAAAAAAGATATTAAAACATTTTTGTGATACAAACATTGAATGCTTTGTGTAAAATACATAAATATAAAATTGGCCCATATTTAAAGGGATTGTTAGTATTCTCATCTTTTTGTAGTAGATTTATATGTCTTGCGTTAAGAAATAGGGGTTTAGAATTGAATTTGAGAAGTAGCTAAGACAGTGCTTTTCAAATAAGTCATGTGTTATTGTGAAACATTTGAGTAAATAATTATGCGTCTTCTTTGGCCCTGCTGCAATTCATCTTTGCAGAGAAGTGAGAATTTTAGGAACCTCTCTTAATACAAGTACTTTGCCATTTATTCTATTGAGTGCACAATCTTTCTGTTTCTCATTTGATCCATCTGTGTTTTCCTTGTGTCATAATTCTTATTATCTTTAACCATCTTATACTCTGTAACCTTATAGGCAACCAGAAATTTCCTCCATTTTTCTTTAGGTGTTCTTTCTCATTTCTAACTTCTTTACTTCTAGAACCTCTGTAGTAAAAGTTGTTAAAATTGATATTGAAATTTTTTCTTCTGTGCTTTGTTCTACTTTGACTTTTTTGTACTGCCTTAAATTTTTAAGTTTTTGTTTTCAATTGATAATTAAGAGAATGTAGAATTTCTGAGATCATTTTGTTCCATAATTTGTTAAGTATATTTATTTTTTGTTGTCTCTAATTAGGCAATATGGCATACAATTTGTCTGTTGTACTAAACTTCTAGATATTCCAGGTTTTGATACTACACTTCACCTCCCTTCTCCCTCTGCCCTCTGCTCTCTATCTCTTATTGGTGACCCTCCATTTTGAGGAAGGATCCAGACCAACCATCCTTCATTTTCTAGACTTCATCACTATGGCTCTGTAAGGCTCCCCACCTCTTGTGCCCTTCCCTTTTCAGCTTCTTTTTATATATTATCTTCTTTTATAATATAATTTTTTTAAGGGGAGGGATTATTTTTCTTTCTGCTAGTGTTTGTATCCACAGTACTTATCATAGTGCCCAGCACATAGTAAATGTTTCTTGATTTCACTTCACTAATTTTCCAGTGCCTTTCCATAGATCTTTAGTAGCCCTCTCAAATCACTTGTGTCATGCAGTTGTTTAATTGAATATTAATTTCATTCTATGGTTTTACTTAGGTAAAGGCCATTGTAAAAATGGCCTTTTGGTGCAAGTCTAGGAATGTTCTATGCTCTCCATAAAGCATTGTGGAAGAATGTTCATTTGTGATGTTTATAGCCAGTGCCATCTTTTAAAAATTACTGCTTTGATATAGTTGTCTCTATGTATTCTTGTTATCAAACACAAAAAGGGCTATTGGAAATTCCCATCTAAGTGTGTCTATTTCCTTTTCAAAATCATTTGAAGCATTGATATTATTTTTTCATTCATTACATTGTAAGGTAGAATTTCTGAAGCTTTTATAAGTGAATATTTTCATTCACTTCAAGTTCTTCACCTTTTCTCTCTTCAAATTGTAGTAACTCAAATTTCATCTCTTATTTCATTTAATACAGATTTATGAATGAAATTATTTCTTATGATTGTTTTGCACTGGTGTTCAATATATTGCTGTGTGATCTGGGGCTGAGTACCATTGACAAAATGCAGTAATGAAACCCCTATACCTGGTAAGATTTGTTTCCAATTTTATGAAACTGTGTTAGAGCACAATGAAAATATTCATATCTTCAGTTTATTTTGTGTACACATGTGGCTTGCCTACTTTAGTCATCTATAGCCTATGTACTAAAGCATTTTCAGCAGGTGGGATATCGGTATTTCTGATTTGTTCCAGCTTATCTTGACATTTTTTTTTGTCGTACCAGCATCTAAAGAAGTGCCATTCATTCTGTTATCCTATAAGTCAAAATTATCATCACAATGTTTTAAAGTGGTGTCAGCCTGAAGCCCTTCATTGCCAGCTCTGTTTCTATACCTCTCATTGTTGGATCACATTGACCAGGGTGCTAAACCAATCGGTGGTCCTCCCAGAGCCCAATTCACCAGTGTTTCCCATTTCTTGCCAGCTCTTCACAGCAGCTGTAAAAGTTTTCGGACACATAAAGCTCCCTCTCCCAAAGCAGAATATATCACTCTGAGTAGGAAGCACCTCTTCTCACTCCCCTACCCACCAACACTTCATGGCACAAATTATGGTTTGGACTTTTTTCTGGGGGTTGGTGTTGATGATGATGATACATTTTGTCACTTACTTAGATTTAAGAACAACAGCAATTGTTTCAAGAAGTCAAGTTTTTTATAGTTTATAACATTGTGTTAAACTCTGTAAATCTTTACTCTCATGATGTGTTCTTGAGCCCAGGAGTAAATTCTGACATTTACCCTGCCTTTCATGCATTCCAGAAGACTGTTCTATACATGTTTTCAGGAGTATCTCCAAATGACTTTCTTCTGCATAGACACTAATTACATCTTTTTTTTTTTTTTTTTTTTTTTTTTTTTAGTGAGGCAATTGGGGTTAAGTGACTTGCCCAGGGTCACACAGCTAGTAAGTGTTAAGTGTCTGAGGCTGGATTTGAACTCAGGTCCTCCTGACTCCAGGGCCGGTGCTCTATCCACTGAGCCACCTAGCTGTCCCAATTACATCTTTAAATATAAGAGATTGCTTCAATATTCTTGCCATTTCCAAAGGGAAAGACAATCTCTTTTGTATTTGTGGAATAGGTCCTTTTAACAAATTTAATAAATACAGTCTCTGGGACTTCTTATTGTTGCTGTTTATTGTTTCATTAGTGTCTGACTCTTTGGGACCCCATATGGGGTTTTCTTGGCAAAAATATTGGAGTGCTTTGCTATCTCCCTCTCCAGCCTATTTACAGATAAGAAAACTGAGGTGGACAAGGTTAAGTGACTTGCCCAAGGTCACATAGCTAGTGAATGTCTGGGATTAAATTTGAACTAGGTCTTCCAGACTCCAGACCTAGTGCTCTATCCATTGGGCTCCCCAGTTGTCCCCAGGGACTTTTGGACACATCTTTTTGTTCTTTAATTGATTTCTTGTTATATTCTAACTCTAACTGTAATTCCCTCTCAGCACCCTGGCCATGTTATAGAATGGAGATTTGGCTCCATGAAAAGCTTTTGTGGTATGTGTTATGGACAAACGATTTCCTTTTTAATCCCCCTCCCCCCCAACATTTCTTATCAGTGGAGTCTTTTGGGTATAGACTTGGATGTGCAAAGAATGAATGGACTCATTGACATTTCTATTCCAGTGGCCCTTGTGGATTGTTCAGAAGGATGAAACAGAACAGGGTAGAGAACTGGCTTAAGGACAACAAACACAACTTGGGGAGTATGAAATGAGAAGGCTTTCTAGAGGATCAGAGGAAACCTGTTCTGCACAGGTGCTTCCGTCATTGGGATCCGGTGGCTGCAGAGAATGCCAGAGTGTTATTCTGAAGCTCATACAATGAGACTGCAGCTGTTTTTAAGTCCCGAACACTGTGTGCTGCTCATGCTAGCCTTGTTACAGAAACTTGTTAGAGAAAGCATGGAGAAAAAGAGTTTAGAATGCCAGTGCTTGCAGTGGTATGCTTTCAAATGATTGGTGGTTCCTGTAGACCTATTTTGTAGTGTTTAAAACACATTATAAGAGGTGGCGACAGAAGCCTCCCCCACCTCACAGAACAAATCACTTGTTTTCCAATAGAGTTTGTATACGAATTTTTTAAATAAGAAAAGATGGTCTAGAAGGTCAAATTTGAAAATTGATGCTATTTAGGAGAATACTGGGCTAAAGGAAACAGCTACCTCTCATTCCCCTTTCAATAATTGGGGTTTTTTTTGGGGGGGGCAGGGCAGTGATGGAAAAGTAACTTGCCTAGGGTCATACAGTAGTAAGTCTCAAGTGTCTGAGGTCAGATTTGAACTCATGTCCTTCTGAATCCAGGGTTGGTGCTTTATCCACTGCACCACCTAGCTTTCCCAATAATTGTCTTTTTAAAAAAGATTATTTGCTTTTGAATCCCAATAAATATCTCAAGAACAACCTATATCCCTCCCTGCTTAGTCCCATTTAATTAGAAAATAATGCCATGTTTTGCTTTCAGAATTCTGAGGCAGACTTCTTTAGGGGACTCAGTTTCATAGAACTAGGGCAATGTACTGAGAAAAAGGAGACAAAATCTAGTTATTGCATAAAAATTCCATATTTTTTTGCTTAGCCTCAGGGATAAGATAATGAAATCCACTACTTTTGTGGTATGTCTTCCCCTCAAATCTATCTGTTTGTTTGTCTATTATACATATATAAATACACATATATAGTATATATACACATATACATATATATATATACATGAATATATACATACACACAGATAAACTTTTTCCTAGTAACTTCAGAAATTCTTGTGGATTAACAATTCTACTTCATTTCCCTTCCTGCATATCTAGTTATCCTACAGTGAGGCATAGATCAATTAACAAGCATTTGGATCTGTTAATCTCCAAGCTCCAGTAGTGGAAGAATCAATGATGAAGGTTGCTCCTTCCTTCTTCTCTCCCCCCAGTCCCCACCAGTTACTTGATGTATCCAAATAAATTTCTTTTTTCTCACTAGTTTTTCAGTATTCTTTCTACCATGGCCCCCTGATTCCATTGCACCTCTACATAAACCTTTTCTTCTCCCCCCCTCCTTTTTTTTTTTCAGGGCAATGAGGGTTAAGTGACTTGCCTAGGGTCACACAGCTAGTACCTATCAAGTGTCTGAGGCTGCATTTGAACTCAGGTACTCCTGAATTCAGGGCCGGTGCTTTATACACTACATAAACTCCTTCTGTCTTACTCCTGACCCTACTGATCTCAACTGCTTAAGTCTTATTGCTTCATGCTCTGAAAATTCATAACACTTTGAACTTTTCAGTGAAGCTTACGTATAATAAATGATTCCATATTATTTCAGAGGTATGTTAGCTCCTATTCTGAACAGAGAAGGTATTTCCTTTTTTTCTCCACTAACGTAGTAGCCTTCCAAATAGTCAGCATTTACTCCTCACCCAATATACATAGGTCATTCTGTTGAATACCAGGGGTTCAGAAAAGAGAGAACTGAAATGATCTCTTGCACCAAGGACTTCAGACTTTGTAGCATAGTGGAGATAGATAGGAAAACACACACACACACACACACACACACACACACAAATTAAAAAAAAACTACTGAAACATAAGCTACAAGTCATTTTAACAAACATTTGCATATCTGAGGATACAAAGGAAAACCAAAAACAATCCCTGCTCTCAAGAAGTTCGCAGTCTAATAAAAACAACATAAAGACAACTATGCCCAAACAAGACAGGATAAATAGGAGACAATTTGAGAGAGAAGGTGTTTAAAGTTAAGGAGGACAAGAAAAGGTTTTTTGCAGGAGGTGAGACTAGTTGAGACTTGAAGGAAAACAGGGAAGCCAGGAGGTAGAGATAAGGAGGGCAAGAATTTCAGGCCTAGTGGACAGCCAGCCCAGGTATGGGGGACTAGGTTTCTAGATAGAAAGGACCTTTGAGATTAGTTGGTCCAACTGACTAATTTTACTTGCAAAGGAATCAGTCAGAGAAATTAAGTGAATTGTCCAAGGTACACAGGTAGTAAATAGTAGATCTGGGATTCAATCCAGGCTTTGATTTAAAACCTACTCCATTTTCCATTCTTCTATGATGCAAAAACCTCTATAGAATGAATTATGACTGCTCTATGATTAGAAGAATTACATTTGGATGAAACCGTGACTCTGAAATAAAATGACTGATTTTGTAAAAGACATTCCAGCAATTTCTACGTGCAAATAAAAGAATGCTGTCCCTTCAAAACTGTCACCTTCAAAACTGTTTGTCAGAGCAAAAGTTGCTCTGCTGCTGCCATTGTGCCAAATTTTGGGATGTCTTTTTGGGAATTGCCTTTAGAGCTGGCTGCATTGTTTTGAATAACCTCAATGGAGGCAAATCTTTATCCTGTGACAATGGATTTGATTTTTGGAAGGAAATCAAAGCCTGTTAGAGCCAAACTTCATAACTAAAGTGATATTTCATTTTTTGGTTAAAGAAGAGGTGTGGCATTACTAATGAGATGGATATTCTTGTGTGGCTCATAAACCAGGGCTGATGACAGTTCCACAAAAGTAGGTCCAAAAATGGCTTGAGTAATGAAAACATTGCTGCAAGAGCATCCCGAGCGATGACTTTGAAAAGGATAACACTCATCTGGATATATGAGATCTGGTATGTTTGTTCAACTCCCCTTCCCCAAACCTCAATTCATGACTTCATAGTCATATCCTGTGTGAAGACTCAGGAATTTCCAGGATGAAATGGTATTACCAGAAGAAAGTATTGAAACTGTAAGCACTGAGAAGAAGGGAAGGGGCATGGGTTTGTAGAGAGAGAGAGAGAAGGAAGGTAATCTAAGTAGAGGTAATGGTAAGCACAAAGTTTTGGAGTTCAATCAATAAACATTCATTGAATACCATCTATGAGTCAGGTTGGGGAAGCTAAATGGCTCAGTGGATAATGTTGGGCCTAGAGTCAGAAAGACCTGAGTTGAAATATGGCCTTAGACACTTACCAGCTGTGTAACTTTGAGCAAGTCACTTCACTTCTGTTTGCTTAGGAGGCAGCTAGGTGGCTCAGTGGATAGAGCTGTGGGCTTGGAGTCAGGAATCTCTGAATTTAAATCCAGCCTCAGACTTGTACTAGTTGTGTGACCTTGGGCAAGTGACTTATCCTCTGTTTGCCTTAATCCACTAGAGAAGGAAATGGCAAACCACTCTAGTAACTTTGCCAAGAAAACCCCATGGATAGTATGATCCATGGGGGTAATAAAGAGTCAAACTTGACTGAAGGACTGAACAACAACAACAACAACAACATCAAATGTGCCAGGCACTGTGTAAGTGCTTAGGATACCTTTGTGTCCTCAAAATCAAATAGGCCCTGGCTTCAAGGAGCCTACTTTTTAATTTTTAAATTTTTTTAAATTTATTTTTTAGTGGGGCAATTGGGGTTAAGTGACTTGCCCGGGGTCACACAGCTAGTAAGTGTTAAGTGTCTGAGGCTGGATTTGAACTCAGGTACTCCTGACTCCAGGGCCGGTGCTCTATCCACTGTGCCACCTAGCTACCCCCCTCCCCTTCATTTTTTTCTTTCTTTCTTTCTTTCTTTCTTTCTTTCTTTCTTTCTTTCTTTCTTTCTTTCTTTCTTTCTTTCTCTCTCTCTCTCTCTCTCTCTCTCTCTCTCTCTCTCTCTCTCTCTTTCTTTCTTTCTTTCTTTCTTTCTTTCTTTTTTAGTGAGGCAATTGGGGTTAAGTGACTTGCCCGGGGTCACACAGCTAGTAAGTATTAAGTGTCTGAGGTCAGATTTGAACTCAGGTACTCCTGACTCCAGGGCCAGTGCTCTATCCACTGTGCCACTGTAACGATTGGAATGACGCCACCTGCTGGATACTTACTGTAGAAGAGTTCTGCCCATGAAGCGAAGGTCTTTGAGGGCAAGACCAGGAGTCTTTTCTTTGGCGGGAGGAAGTGACGCGGACTAGTGGGAGGAGGAAGGAAGAGACTGGCGCTGACTCTGGGGCTCTTTCCTGAGGACGCTGGCGGAGAAGGGAGCTAGAAATGTGTTCTCCCTTTAATAGATAGGAATCTAGGCCTTTCTCTCTCTCTTTACCAAATTCTTATTCTCCTTAATAAATGCTTAAAAGTCTAACTCTTGCTAAAGCTTGTAATTGATTGGCGACCACTCATTAGATATTTTAGACAGTTTAGCTAGAATTTTAGCCCTTAACACCACCTAGCTGCCCCATGGAGCCTACTTTCTAATGGGAGATACCACATGTTTCTTGGAAGGGAAAGTGGTAGTGTTAGGAAAGGCCTTCCATGGAAGGCAGGACTTGAGTTAAGTCTTGAAGAAAACAAGAGATTCCAAGAACTGTAGGTGATGAGAATATTCCAGGTGTGGGGGACAACTGGTTAAAAAAAAGGCAGTAAAAGTAGGGAATGGTGTGTGAGGAGAAACAGTAAGGCTAATATTACAGAACTACAGTATGAAGTATGAAGTGAGTATGAAGGAGAACTGTGTTTAAGTACACTGGAAAGGTAGGCATACAACAGGGTGTACAGAGATTTAAATGCCAAACAGATGAATTTATGTTTGATCCTTAAATAATAGGAAGCTACTGGTGATCATTGAGTAGAGGAGTTACATGGGAGTGAATGAGGCATATATGGAAAATGGCAAGGGGAAAGGCCTTAAATCCAACTAACTTTACTTTGATTCACAATGAAATAAGCCATTGTAGGAAACTAAGAAATGGAACCTTAAGAACATACTATCTTTGGGGCAGCTAGATGGCGCAGTGGATAGAGCACCGGCCCTGGAGTCAGGAGTACCTGAGTTCAAATCTGGCTTCAGACACTTAACACTTACTAGCTGTGTGACCCTGAGCAAGTCACTTAACCCCAATTGCCTCACCAAAAAAAAAAAAAAAAAAGAACATACTATCTTCATATACAGAAAAATGCTACAGATTAACTCTCAGTACTATCTGGCATTTGAATTGTTTTATCTAGAAGTGGTAATGAGTTGCAGTAATCCTTACACACTATCTGGGGTATATGGGGTGTTCAGGAAGGACTAACACCTCTAGTCTAAAGTCTTGCTGAGCCCTTTTCAGGGCTGTTCATTCACCTTTGGTGTCCACTCATCACCCAACTCTCACCTGTGGTTCTAAAAGGCTATATCAAGCCCAGTGACCACACCCTGGTACAAAGCATCAACAGATAGGCTAAACCAAGTTGAGGATAACTGACAGGCCTCAAGCCTATTGGTGAGTTAGAGGGATATCTACTCCAAGCATGTGAAGACTTCCCCTGTTAGGATAGGCAGATGAGAACAATCTGTTCCAATGGCCATGAAGGTGGCGAAAGCAGGTTCTGTGGAGTACTTAGAAGTTGGTCAGACATTGAAGATGCCAAGATCATCCATTGCTTTCCTGGGTTATTGCCAATCATCTTGACTTTTGTCTTTCTACTTGACTTTGATGACTCTGGAAGTGAATGTGAGGCTGACAATTTTGTACAACTCTGTTTCACTCAAATCCAATTCACGCACAAGTCAAGCCATCACCTTGTGATGTCATTGGTCCTTTTTGAAAAAGAAGAATGAACAACAATGCACTATCTCATCTAATCCCCCTTGTGAAGAGTAACAAGTGTTTATGAGATTGCTAGTTGGAGATGGGGAGGTAGTCTATAATTACAGAAAAAATTGTGTGCAAAGCTATCTAGACTACATAGGGACCTACCTGCAAAGCAATCTTTTATGGGAGGCCTTTCTTAGTCTCTCTAAATCCCACCTGATAGTACCTTCTCCTTCAAGATTGCTTTGCATTTGACTTGTTCATATCTTATCTGTCATCCATCCAGTGGTAATGGTAGTGGTAGTGGCAGTGGCAGTGGTGGTGGTAGTGGTGGCAGTGTTGGTGGTGTTTGTGGTATTGGTGTTGTTGTTATTGTTGGTGGTGGTGGTAGTAGTAGATGATAATGATAATGACAATTTTCTTACTATCATGTCTTTTCTGGTTTCTCTTCCAGAGCCAGGCCACTAGAGTTCTAGGGCACCCCACGAAGTATTGGGATTTCTTCTCTTCTATGATTGGCATTGACAATAAGCCCTATCCATTGTATTCCTCTTATTTTTAAGCATCTGTAATTAGTGTCTCAATGCCATTAATATCAATTAGCTTTTTAAAAAGGAACATTTACTTCAAAGTGATGAGAAAAGCATTATGGGAAAAACATGCTAAGTCAGACATCAATTTTAGAAACTGAGTGCCAGTTTTTTGGTGTTCAAAGTACCAGGAATGTAATGAAATGTGTTTAAAAGCCTAGTTAGGACATCCATTTTACCTAAATGAATGAATGAAAAATCAATTATTAAATGCTTAATATGTACCAGGTGCTGTGTTGGTGATAAAGAAAAGTGAAATATTTCCTTTCCTTAAAGAGCTTTCATTTTAACAGGAGGAAACCCATATGTATAGGAATGGTAGCCAGTGAAGGAAGTTTTCCTTTGGTGGGTGGTCATAGGGATGGTGAGCTGATGCATAGGGCAATCCTTTGATACTCCCTTTCCAAAACAATAGCATGGTTGATTTAATTACTGTGCTTAGAGCAATAGGTGGTGGGACTTGGGGAATGGTACATGAATGATAACAGGGACAGATGGCATGATGAACTGAGTAGAAGGCTGAATGGGATGTGTAGCATAATCAGGCTTGGTCTCCAAACAGACATAGTATTCACTCAATTACCAGTCAAGATATCTTAACCTCAGGGTGAAATTTCTAAATGAATTAGATTTTCCAGGGACCGGAAATATAGATTCTAGAAGTCTAGTATGTTGGTCTAGGGAGAAATGGAGTAGGAGTGGAAGTGGGGCAGATTGCTTGAATAGGATATGAAGCATAGGATAGCCTGGTATTTCTTTCAGATTGCAAGCTTCTCAAGGCAGTGATGGATGGATGAATGGATGGATGGATGGATGGTTGGATGGATGGATAGGTAGATAGATAGGTAGATGACAGATGGAGTACTTATTAAGTGCTTAGCATGTGCCAGCCACTATGCTACTTGCTAGGGATAAAAAAAAACAAACAAAAAACCCAAACCTTGGGGGCAGCTAGGTGGTGCAGTGGCTAAAGGATTGGCCATGGATTTAGGAGGACCTGAGTTCAAATCCGGCCTCAGACACTTGACACTTACTAGCTGTGTGACCCTGGGCAAGTCACTTAATCCTCATTGACCCGCAAAAAACCAAACCAAACAAAAAAACCCCAAACCCCAAAAACCAAACCTCAAGAAAGCAAGATGGTCCCTAACCTCAGGGAGCCTATATTCTAATGGAGGAAGGCACCACAGAAAGGAGATTTACATGAGAGAGAGGCAGCTGGTGTAGAGAAGGAGCCAGGAGGGAAGTAAACATCATGGCTGGCCCTTTTGAGAATATGAGGGATGTCGGTGAAGACTCCGCAGACACTGATTGGGCCTCAGAGTTGAGTCATCTTTAGGGGCAGCTGCTGTGCAGAGTGAGTCAGGAGGTGAGGGAGCAGGGTGGCTAGTGACTATTTTGGCAACCAGGCCTCCCCAAACTGCTATTTAGTTAGTGCCACAGAGATGGTGTGAATGAACAAATGTGTAACAGCTGACTAATTCTTTGTTGAAGATCATCATTCAGTACTAATATGGGTTGAATGCAAGGCAGTTCCCTTGACTATACACACCTTAATTCTGTCTACTAGCTGAGGTGAGAAGGTGGTTTCTGTTGTCATGACCCATTGAGTTCTTGACACATCTTGGGAGATGAGCTCCAAGTTCCTATCTTGGTCTTTTTATTTTAGTGAGGTGGGTCCTTGTTTACTGGGGCCCAAGTAAAATCTACCAAACCCAGAGGCCACAAAAAAGACAGTGATATATTTAGTCACCCTCCACCTGGGCTGAATTTGAGTCAGAAAATAAGAAGCAAAATATATCCTATTATCAGTCATCTACTTCTCTGATTTCTCCCACGGATCTTCTTGTTCAAATGCCAATTTAGCCTACATACTCTGTTTCTGGCAGCACAAGGCCTCAATTCAGGTGATACTCCAGTGCATTCCTGCAGGGGAGTTTTCAGCTGGTATTTTGTTTACCTGCGTTGTTGGCTGGTCTCAATCCCCTGGAAGCCAAGATCTTCCAGCACTGTTCACCATACCTGTCTATAAAATATGCATGAGCATAGGCTTGACACAATATGCCTGGGTCCTTCTTGACCTCTTGATTTCCCTTATCATTTTTTAGGAAATTCCAAGAAACTGATGAAACACCTCTTTAGTTGTTACACATTAGAAACCTAGAATCCTTTTAAAAGGCTCTGATCATAGTCTGTCAAAAGACCCAAAGTCACTCTGTAAAATTCAAGACATTTAAAAAAATTGTTTCCTATTTTTTTTTTTGGTAGCAAAATTCCCTTGGGAAACATTTACCTTAATTCAGTCTAGGAAGAAATGAAAACAAACAAATAAACAAAACCTGTCTCTCCCTCTCCTTGAGAAACTGGAGAAGGGTCTTGGCTTGTAGCACTTAGGGAGTGATAGTACATATCTGCTATGCTTGTCGCCCAATTCATAGGTATGATATTTATATTTTTAGCACAGTAGCAAATTGTGAAGTATTCAACCTGGTTACCTGAAAATGTCACATTTCAATAAGCCTATTTCTTTAACAACTTCTCTGTGTCTTTTGATAAGATTCCTCTCTTACCTCCTACTTTCTTCCTCTCCTGCAACTCCATTTCATTATCTTGGAATTACTGAAAACTCTCCCCCCTCTTCCCTCCTGATTTCTTTCAATATTTAGGAGTCCCAACTAACTTAATGATTATTCACAACTTATTATTGATTGTTTTTGAGAGCCATTATAATTACAACAAATTTTAGAAAACCTGACATAGGTAATTTGACTGATGTGTTTTTGGTAATTTATCAGAACTATATAAGCATCCTCTGTGGATTCTATTATTTATGAAGAAATCTGGCATGGATACCAAGCAGAATCCTAAAATACTCCTTCTTTAATTACATTAGCATATTTGATCATTCTTCTCATCATAAGATCATAGGTTGAAGTCTGAATGGCCATTTAGTCCAACCATTTCATTTTACGGATGAGGGAAATAAGAACTAGGGAGGCTGGGGCAGCTAGATGGTTCAGTGGATAAAACACCGGTTCTGGATTCAGGAGGAGCTGAGTTCAAATCCGACTTCAGACACTTGACACTTACTAGCAGTGTGACCACTTAATCCCCAGGGAGGCTAAATGTTATATCCCAGATGGCTTAGAGAAGAAATGGCAAAGTCAAGAGTCAAACCTATATCCTTTGACTTTGAATCCAGTTACCTCCATTATACCACAGTGTCTATGCTATGGAGGGTATATGTGCTTCAGTGTGAGAGGAGATGGTCAGAGGGCAAAGGTGCATATGGAAATACTGTCTAATGACCTTGACATGACATTTAGCTTTATCACATCTATCTCCATTATCACTTATATCTTTATTAGACAACAACAACAAAATTTGCCAGTACTTATACTCAATTCTGGAGATACAAGAATAAAAAAATGAAGCAGTCCCTGTCCTCAAAGAACTTACACTGAATTGAGTGAGAACATCTGATATGTTCATAAAAAGTCAATGAAACATTTTTGCAAAGTAGATACAAGATAAGTAATTTCCCAGGGAAGTGGTGAGGATGGGGTACAGAGGTCATTAATAAATGGGGGAAACGAGAGAAATCCTGGAGGAAATGCTGGTTAAGCTGGTTTTGAAGGAAGCTAAGGGTTATACCAGGTGATGATGAGGACAGAGTGAATTCTAGACCTGAGTAACTGCAAAGAGATGGGAAGTGGAATGTCATAGGTAGGGAATAGCAGGTAGGTTCCTTTATCTGGAATATAGAGGATGGGAAAGATTTTAATGTGCAATAATCCTGGAAAGATAGACAGGAGCCAGATTATGAAAAGCATTAAAAACCAAAGAGATGAGTTTGTATTTTAATCTAGAAGCAATAGGGAGTTACTACAAGTCTTGAGCAGGCCCAGTTCCTAAATCTGTAGGCCTGTGTATGAAAAGGAGGATGCTTCCTTTTCTCTTCTTAAGCATAAACCAAGCTGTAGAGGCTAGAAAGAAGGACTGAGGTGGGAATGCTGCTGGAGGTGTGCAAGCCCTGCAACTAGCTTTCCAACACTGTTCTAGAGATTATATATAGTCTAGCTTTACTGTTGGGGCCTAGAAGACAGGTCTCCTTTTAACCTGACACAAGTCTGTTTTGGGCAGAGAATGTTTGAGAGGTTCACAAACAGGGTCCATCCCACTTAATACTGAGAAAGAGTTTAGAGTTTACCAACAAGAGATATTCTGCATTCAGTCTTAAAAACTAGCTTTCTAATGTCCCCATAACCACAAAACACATTTGTTTTCACATATTTTAATTAGATTTAACGGAAATGGAAAAGTAATTTGCTCTTTATGGAATTACTATTGGTCTGAAACCTAAGACCCTTTCCAAAATTTTAATACAAACCAGTCATACTGAGTTAAAGCGAAAGAATGTAGAAGAAAACACTGATAATATACAGGGATTAAAACATATATAAGTTCCCAAGAAAGCATCCAGCCAAAACAGAATGACATCTTGCTGAAAACATAGAGGAAATCATTCCAAAATGGAGATTTTTTTCCTTGAGATATTTAAAGGATAGTTCACCTTTCTCTTAGCAAAACATTAAATAAAAAAAAGAGAGAGAGAAGGAGCGGGGAGCAAGACATTTTTGACTCTACAAAGCATTCTTTACAGATGTCTAAATGGCTGTTTCTAAGTTGAAGATAGGGTGTCTTCAGGAAAAAGGTTTCACTGAACACCAAAAGATGAAAAGAATCTGAGAGGAAGAGATCTAGGATCTTACAATCTAAAATTAAGAGCTTAATTATAGTCCAACCCCCTCCTCTTTCCTAGAAGGAAACTGAAGCCCCAAAGCATGAACTATGTCTAAGGGATGAAATATGCTCAGGTGGCTCAAACTGAGAATAAGGTTTGAACCCAGGTCCTCTGACTCTACATCCAACCATCTTTCCCTTGAACCTCAATAGAAGACAGTCGTCAGAGGGTGCTGTTGAGAGAGGAGGCAGAGGAGGACAGACTATGGTGAGTTTACTAAGGGAGTGGGTAACATTAGTCATCATTTTGGCCAGTGTTGAGCTCGTTACTCCAGCTGATCACACTCTGATTTCTGCAGCATCCTCGCTGTAATCTGTCCTGCCCCTGAGGAAAGCTGCCTGGGAAAGGAAAAAGAAGGCTGTGAGATGCTGGAAGCCAAATGATCGAGGCAAAGCATGAGGGCTTTGGCTACAGGGTGCCTGGGAGGTAGCTATGGGGCCTTGGGTAGGTCAATTAACCTCTTGAAAGCTCCCTAGATGCTTCCACACTTGAAGTTCTTTGAGCCTATTACTTAGGAATCAGAAAGGAGAAGTTGTGTGTGTCTGTGTGTGTGTGTGTGTGTGTATGGGAGGGGGAGGGGCTGAAAATAAGCTCAGATCGCCCTAGAGCTTCATCCAGTTGGCTTTGATGTGGACCTGTGGAGAGGATGAAGTGAGAGGAGCTAAGGAATGTGCTTGTCTGAGGATTCTGTCACTCTAAAGCAACTTCTTATAGTTCTTAAGCACATGTGTACCACCAGTAGAGAAGGCAGCCCATTATAAAGTATCAAAATTGTGAACTTTTAATTCAATCCAAACCAGTATTTATTGGGTACCTACTATGTGTCAGGCACCATGGTAGTTGATGAAGATACAAAGCAAAAATGAAAGTCTAGGGGGCAGCTAGGTGGCGCAGTGGATAGTGCACTAGCCCTGAAGTCAGGAGGACCTGAGTTCAAATCCAACCTCAGACACTTGACACTTACTAACTGTGTCACCTTGGGCAAATCACTTAACCCCAATTGCTTCCCCCTACTCCCACCAAAAGAAAGTCTATGCCCCTGACTATAGAATATGAATTTGAATACTTCATATTCAAATAAGTCTTTTATAACCCCGTCTTCTCCTACCTTTTTAGTCTTCTTATATACCCTGTTCCCCTCCACATAATGTGCAGTCTAGTGATATTAACCTCCTTGCTTTTTCTTGAGATTGAAACTTCATGCCTGAAGTGTGCCTGAAATTATCTCCTTCTTTATCTCTGTCTCCTGTCCTCACTGGCCTCTTTCAAGTCCTGACTAAAATCCCATCTGCTACAGGAAGATATTTTCCAATATCTTTTACTTTCAGTGCCTTCCCTTTGTTGATTGTCCCCAATATTTCACATACATGTATGTATATACATGCAAATGCTTTTCTCTTCTCTCTCTCTCTCTCTCTCTCTCTCTCTCTCTCTCTCTCTCTCTCTCTCTCTCTCTCTCTCTCTCCCCCCCCCCACTCTCTCATTTGTACATAGTTTGCTAGTTTGCATGGTATATCCCCTATTAGTCTGTCAACTCCTTGAGACCAGGGATTTTTTTTAATTGTCTTTTTTGGTTTCTTTGTTTTGGGGTATTCCCTAGTGCTTAGCACAAAGCCTGGCACATACTAGGTACTTGATAAATACTCATTGACTGACTCTCACCTGAAAATACAAGAACTTTGTATTTATTACTTAATTTAACATGTATTTCCACAAAAAGCATATAAATATTCTTATTGGGGAAAAAAACCCAGAATGACTATTGAGTAATGAGTTTAAAATTGCCTGAAAAATCCTGATTCAATATTCAATAACAAACAAAAATAGGGCTGGGCAAACCTGGCTGGGTTTTGAATGTTTTGAAGTTATTCAGACATTTTGGTCTGGTGAAAGGGAAAACACATTTTGAGAAATCCTTTCTCTTAATTAAAAAACAACAACAACCTATGACTATTTTAAAGCAAATTTAATCCATATGTTTTTTATTCATTTATATTTAAACCATCAAAATATTATTTCTTGAGTTGTTTGATGTCCAAGAAGTGTTTTAAGCTTTTAAAATAAATTTTTAAAACTTTTTCCCCATTAAAAACAGGAAATCACATTTGACCAAGCATAGATTAATTCAGACATAAAATAGTCACTAATTCAGATCCTGTGAATTCTGAGGAGGTTTTGAACTTAGCAAAATGGGCTCTCCAGTTTGTAATATAAAGTCAATGTCTGTTTTCCTACAGATGATAGAGTTTCACCAGAAATACCTAGAAATTGTCCCAACGTGGTACCATGAATCATCAGAATATGTTCATATTCTAGAAAAATATATTCTCTGCTTCTAGAGTAATACAACACAATTTAATATGGTTTGGGATAGTTCTGAACTTTACCAAATTGAAAATTGAGATGTTTGTGTTGGAGCAAAGTATTAGCTCAAGTTAGGAGCAGTTAGGTCCACAGTGGATAGAACACTGAGTCTGGAGTCAGGAAGACCTGAGTTCGAATGTGGCATTATTGGGGGGGGCTTTGAACCTGGATGGGGGGGTACCTCACCCAAAGAATTGGAGGCTCATCACAAATCCTTTAAAATAAAAAGAGATTTATTAGGAGAGCAATCTATGGCCAGGGGACAGATCACTGTGGTGACTGTCCCACTGGAGCTAGAGAAGACCTGATCTTTTGTATATTTACAAAACAAAGAGAAGAAGGGCAAGATAACTGTGAGGGGATCTTTGAATAATGGGGTATCAGCAGGATATGCAGCACCCATCCATATCCTGCATATCATCTTGCAGACATTGATATTACTTATCAGTATACCAGGGTCTTGCTCAGCAACACCCATTCCTGAGGTGGGAGACAGCTGTTTTTTCCTTGGCCTGGGGGGTTGGGATATTTGGGATTTCTTGGGGTCCCACTATAGCCTCAGACACCTGATAGCTGTGTGACTCTGGGCAAATCAATAACTCTATTGACTTCAGCTTCTTCATTTGTAAAATGAGCTAGAGAAGGAAATGACAAACCACTCCAGTATCTTTGCCAAGAAAATCACAAATGGGGTCACAAAGTGTTGGACATAATTGAAATGACTGAATAGCAACAACAAGGTACCATGAGACCTTAAGTTATTCAGGTTCAAAATTTAGAATCATCCTTGACTCCTCTTTTATCTCATATATGTATTCATTTGGTCCTATCACTTGTACTATGTCCCAAATTTGTCAATTTTCCCCCATTTTTCCAGATATCACTCTCATTAGGCTTATCATTTTTAACCTGAACTATCATAATAGCCTTTACCTTTAACTTTGCCTTCAATCTCTCCCTTCTTCAATTCACTTTCCATGTCATTTCCAGATTAATTTCTGCCAAATACTACTTTTCATCATTTGGCTAATTTCTTTTCCTTTTCCCCAATTTTCTTTAAAACAACAACAACAAACAAACAACAACAACAAACCTTCAGTGCCTCTAATTAGCCTACAACCTCAAATCCTTAGACTCCGACCTTCCTTTCCAGTCTAATCTCTTTTTACTCTCCTCCATGAGATCTCTCTGCTCTTGTTATGCTGGCCTTACTCAGTGGCCTACTGAATATTTACTTATGCCACCTCCACACCTTTATTCACATGCTCTTGTTTAAAACATCCTTTTGCTTTCCACATTCTACCTAGACCTCATGGACCAGTTCAAGTATCACTTCCTTCATTGGAGCCTTCTATTATAGTTCTATTCTATAATAATCAATCTCTTCTTTGGGACTCCTAGAGCAGTTGTTAAATGGAATGGAACTCTTAATTAACTCCCGTTGTTTGATTCACTTTTTAAATTTGAGGTCTTCTATCTCTTCCTCGACAAACTCCTCAAGAGTAGGGAACGTCTTTTACTTCTGCTATACACAGCCCCATACTAAACACCTAAAATGTACTCAATAACAGTCTTTTGAGTTGAAATGAAATTTTTGCTTTGATCTTAAGATGTGAAATTATGAACTTTGACTCCATGACTGTAAGAAAAAAGCTATTATCTGTTTTTGATTCCCAAGGATCAGTAACTTTTTTTGCAATTGGTTGCAAATTGGTTTATAGTTTAGTTTATTGTACTGTTATAGTGTTGACCTTGGAGAAATTACACTGTAGAAATATGGATTAGGTGACGAGCAGGTGGTCTTATAAAAACCTGGAAAGACTTACATGAACTTATACAAACTGAAATAAGCAGAACCAGGAGAACATTGTACACAGTAACGGCAATGTTATTTAATGATCAGCTGTGAATGACTTAGTTATTCTCAGCAATACAATAAACTAAGACAATTCCAAAAGACCTATAATGAAAAATGTTATCCATCTCCAGAGAAAGAACTGATGGAGTCTGAATGCAGATCAAAGCATACCTTTTTATTAACTTTATTTTTCTTGGGAATTTTTTTGGTCTGTGTTTTCTTTCCCAATATAACATATCGAAATATGTTTTGCATGATTGCACATGTCTAACCTATATCAAATTGCTTGCCTTCTCAATGAAGGGGGAGGGGAAGGAGAGAAGCAGAGAATTTGGAACTGAATATTCAAAGTGAATGTCAAAAATGTACACACAAAAGAAATATGGATTTGGGACATGACTGTTTCCTAACAATCTTACATCGTTCTCTATATGCTCCCTGACCATTCTATACTCCAACTTCCCCCTCTTTATTTACAATTGACTCTAAGATCTTCAGTTTATGTCTCTTCCCTTTCTGCCCCCTAGTAAAACAAATAAACAGACATTTCTTTTTTTTAGTTTGCTCTCCACATGCAGAGGGGAGAGTTGAGAAAAACTGCTACAGAACAAAATATAGGATCATAGAAATGAATTCTTGGTGGCTTGTATCTATGGCCACAAACTAGTTTGAAAAAAAGAAAAAAACCTCAAATGCTCACTTAGACCATTTGTTTCTAATTGAGTTAAACTCCTTTTCCTCCAACCGATATGTGTGGGTTTTTTTATATCCTCAAAGGATTGAGAGCTAGAAGGGCTATTAGAGATTTTGTAATCCAGGCTCCTCATTTTACAGATAAGGAATCCTGAGGCCCCACAGGTAGGATGTTACAGAACTGAGATTGTATCCCAATTCTTCTGGCTCTTGGCGGTACACTGTGCTACCTCAATGTTGGACAGTAGATTATTATTGAGAGAGTGGAAAAAACAGAGGTTCAGTGGAAAACATGATGGATCTGGGGTCAGAGGACCTGGGTTCAAAACTTGGCTCTCTCAAATATGGAAATCATTTAAACCCTCTGGGTCTTGGTTTTTTCATTTGTAAAGGAAATGACATCTAAGGTGCCTTGCAGATCCAAATCTACCGTTAAGATAGGAAAGATGTTTTACTCAGTAAGCCTTAACACAAATGACTCTTCTTTCTCCTGTTCTCTGAGAGGAGCAATGTTTATATAGGGCAATGAATTGCTACAAGTTGGTTCCAAGGGCAAACATCTTTTGCTTTGAGTCAGTTCATTACCACAGCATAAGTAAATATAGCTAAAATGATAGATGAATTAGTTAACGCTCCATATGGGCCCATTCATATAACATTCTGTCGACACTTACTTCCCAGCAGCCAACAGCTGTGTCACATCAGTGTAAATTGTGTTGAGCAATGTTTTTATTATATTTTTACCTCCCTCTTTGCTTGTAGTTGACCAACTTATGATGACAATGGAGTGGTTTCCTGGGTACACCTTCAGTAGCTGGGCTCACTTCTTGCTTAGATGAGTGCCTTTGACCCATTTGGTAGTAAGGGCTAGGGACTGTCCATCAATCACTCATCTCTACTTGTTTCTTGCATTACCCAACACCAGAAGGTATTTTGGGGGTAACCATCAAGTTTTCTCTGGTTTTCAGATAGCTGAGGACCTCTTTCCCTTAGCACTAGACTTTTTTGATTGTTGTTTTTGTTCAGTGATCTGGGGTTTGTATATGTGGCTTATCTAGGTCAAAACTCATGGCCCCATTCCACTTTAAGAAAAATCCCTTCACCTGGATTTCCTAATCCCTTGGACAATTAGAATAAATGCTTAATGAAAAAAAATAAGAACCTAGAAAAATAGAAGTGTTACTGAGGGTCAGCTACCCCTCTTTCACCCCTTTTCACTCTCATTTCTTTACATTAATAAGTTTTCATCTCCAGGTGCAGCCATCTCATTCAGTACAACTCTACAAAAGTGGGCATGAAGGGATGAGGGCAGTCAAGGCTTTGGAGATGTCTTTACTACAGAATTAACAGTATCTACAGAGTCCTGGAATCACTGTGACTTGCCACAGGAACTCTGTTCTAGGTGGTCCTCAGTTCATCTCTACTTCTATTACAACTCCCAGTTTAGCCTCCTGGCTTGACCTACTGATTATCTTGCTATACTCACCACCTGTTAGAGATGGTTAATTATGCATTCTTCCTTGCTATTAAAATCTAATCAAAGATATGTGACTGGAACACACAGGCAGAGTGACTACATTTGCCTCATAATTTTAATTTCTCTTATTCACCTTCAAAAATCTCAGTGCTCCACTTTACTGATCTTATATCTATAGATGAGCTCCTTTCAAATTCTACCCACCCCCTCCATTATCACATCTGCCTGGTAGTGCAACTATGGATACATTCACCTTTAGAGTTGCAGATTTGGGAGGAGTGTCAAACACCCTCATTATTCTATCCTTCAGAAATTGAGGGTAACTTTAGGCAAGCAAGGCAAAATATAAGTCTCAGAAAGTTACCTGGATAATTCAAACTGATATCCAAATATTTAATTATATTAAAATAAATCTGTGATTTCATAAATATGGATGTTTTGTCCAATAATTTAGGACTCAGACCATTTATGACTATCCATCTTGTGGGATTGTTGTCCATGTTCTCTCATAAATTCACCATAAGGGGTCCACTCAACCAGTGAAGGGACTTCTTCAAGTTCTCTTGACTTCTTAAGGATACCATTAGAGCATACCCAATTATCCATTGGCCATCCCTTGATCTTACCAAATAACCAGGCCATCTTTTTTGATCAAACATTTATTTAGTGACAGTTTTTATGTTGCTGTCTGCTTACATCCACCACACATTTCTCCATTGTCTTCTTAATGCTACTTGATTTTGAATTCCTCAGACTATATTATTTCATTAATTCTAGCCATATGACAACATTGCAAGACTATGTGTATTACAAGATGGGTCTTTGATTCAGGGGAAACTTTGAGATCACT
The DNA here is from genome assembly GCF_019393635.1 of Dromiciops gliroides. Classification (NCBI taxonomy): domain Eukaryota; kingdom Metazoa; phylum Chordata; class Mammalia; order Microbiotheria; family Microbiotheriidae; genus Dromiciops; species Dromiciops gliroides. The sequence goes on from NC_057861.1 coordinate 402,933,273, forward strand.
AAATGATTCTTATAAGTTTTAAAAGGCAATCCAATAGCTTTTTCTCCTATTTAGTTTCTCTGCCCAATGCATTTTCCTTTTTCAGCATTTGTCCTAAATATTTTGGCTGATAGACATTCTGAATAGGTTGTTTATCTAAATGCATATCACTATCTAGATAAAAACCATTATTCATTCACTTAATTTTTCCTTTTTGCATGAATAGAGCATTTTTGAGTGGTTATGGATCTTTTCTAGGAGGTTCTACAATGTTTGGAGTTAGGGCGAGCTTGATATAATCAGCAAATTATCATTTGCAAATAGAAACATCTGGAGAACTTCACCATTTGTAGGAATCCCTCTTCAACTTGGACTCTATGCTGGATGTTCTCTATCACAGTGACAGATACTTTTTGGTGATTATATGTCTCCCTATTTTATGACTCACTGGATATTAATAACCAGTGGTCACTGGACAAGTTTATTTCTCATATCTTCCAAGAAATCTTGCATGGTTTTGATGAATGCATGAGAGACATGCTATTGAAGGAAAGCCTGAGAAGCTGGTGTTTGGGGGATGCTAGTCCATTGTTGGTGGAGTTGTAAATGGATCCAACCATTCTGGAGAACAATACCACTGCTAGGTTTATTTTTTTTTTTATTTTTTATTTTTAGTAAGGCAATTGGGGTTAAGTGACTTGCCCAGGGTCACACAGCTAGTAAGTGTTAAGTGTCTGAGGCCGGATTTGAACTCAGGTACTCCTGACTCCAGGGCCGGTGCTCTATCCACTGCGCCACCTAGCTGCCCCATATATTGCAAAGACATCCCTAAAAAGAGAAAAAGACCTATTTGTACAAAAATATTTATAGCAGCTTTTTGTGGTGGCTAATAATTGGAAATCAAAGCAATGCCCCTTAATTGGAGAATGGCTAATATAAAGAATTAATTGTTATTTGAGGTTTTTATGACCCCATTTTTTGGCTAGAATTTAAAAAACACCTTGGCACAGGCACCAACCTGGGGCTCCACAAACTGCATGGTGCTCCACCCACTGGTTGTAGCCGTTGCCATCATGCTGTCACCTCATGTCATCACCACTCACTGACACCTACATGGGCCTGGCAAAATTATAATGATTGGAAGCCTAGTGAGGGCAGTCATGTGACTATCAGAGCAGCCAGCCAATTGGCTGGGGCTGTGTGTGGTCAGCCTGGGGTCTGCTGGGAAGAAGAGAGGTTTTCCACCATTCTAGCATGAAGCTGGAAGGTGACAGGATGCTGCTGTGTGTTGTCAGCTGATTCCTGAGCGGTGGTGGTGTTCAGGTTGTATAATTTCCCTTTCCTCTTTTTATTTCCTTTCCCTTGATTCCTACTGATCCTGTTTGTGTTTTTTTCATTTGTTCTTGTTAAATAAATCCTGCTCTGTTTTGAGGGAGGCTGCCGGTCTCCTTTCTTGCCCCAATATTGTGGTGAGCCGCCTAGCTAACACTCCCCAATTAAAAATTGGTCCCTACATAAACAAGCTGTGGTATATGATGGTGATGGAATATTATTGTGCTATAAGAAATGACAAGCAGTATTATTTCAGAAAGGCCTGGAAAGACTTGTATAAGTTGATTTGTAATGAAGTGAACAGAACCAAGAGAATGTTGTGCACAGTGACAGTAATATTGCTTGATGAAGAAATGTGAATTACTTAACTATTATCAACAATACAATGATTCAAGACAATCCCAAAGGACTAATGATGAAGCATACGCCTCCAAAGAAAGAACCAATATCGATTGAACATAGACTGAAGCATGCTATTTTTCACTTTCTTTCATTTTTTCTTTTATTCACATTTTTCTTATACAAAATGACAAATATGGTAATGTTTTACATAATTGCATATGTATAATCTATATTTGATTGCTTCAGGGAGGGGAGAGGAGAAGGAGGGAAGGAGGGATAAAATTTGGAACTTAAAACTTAAAAAAAACATGTTTATTATTTAAAAAAAAGAAGTTGGCATTTTGTTCTATTAAATTAAAAGGTTTATTGTAGCACACACATATTCAAAACCACAGTGGGCTCTTGTATTTTCCATATATTTCATTCAATAGAATAATGTGAAAAATGTGGTTTACTGTGTGATATCACTTTTGAAAGCCTGCCTGTTTCCTACTAGTAATGTCTTCAAGGATGCCTTTGGTATATGCATACTACTTCATAAAAAGTTTATCTAGGCATAAAGGTGGATAGTTGTTTGTGTTTTCTTAGTTGTCTTTTTTTGGGGGTGGGGCAATGAGGGTTAAGTGACTTGCCCAAGGTCACGCAACTAGTAAGTGTCAAGTGCAGGATTTGAACTTGGGTCCTCCTGAATCCAGGGCCAGTGCTTTATCCACTATGCCACTTAGATACCCCTCTAAGTTGTCTTTTTAAAAATATTAATAGGAATTGAGATTTTTTCCCAACCCTTTCCTATCTTCTCTTCCTTCAGATAGCTTGGGAATGTATCCTTCAATACAATTTTTGTGTCACCTCAGGTAACAATTTCCTCTTTGGATATTTGGTTTAATCCATATTCCTTTCTTGAATTTATTCTCTTTAGTACCATTTCTGCTCCCTCTATAAGCATATGCAGGTCTCTGGTGTTAGAGTTCAAATATGGTGGTTCCATAGTTTTTTTATGGTAAACAAAACTTGGCATACAAAATTGTAGCAAATCTTTTCCACTTCCCTTTTTCTTTTCTTTTTTTTTGGGGGGGAGTCCTATTTCCAGGTTCATTCTTTAAAGTCCTTGAATGACTATTCTTAATTACATTTCTTCCTCTGTTTTCCTTAAACTGTTTTTGTCTTTTGTTCCATCCTGAAAACCAAGGGAAAATCTTTTTCCTCCCTGTGGCTGAGTTATCATTAATTGTTCTGTTTCTCCTTCAGGGCAAACCTATACATATGTTTGCACCATCAAATTTTGAGAGTTGGCTACCTGAAAACATCATTTGCACAAGCTCGCCACAATGCCTAAAATTGCCTACCATTAGATTTATTTATTTTGGCTAAGACACTGTCTCCAGAAAGCATATGTGAAAATACAAATATTATGTAAGTGGATTAATATGTTAAATAACTGATTAATAATACATCAAATACATAAACATACATTGATTTAACTTACATATTTTCACCTACTGGGGGAAAAGACATGAGGGATTGGGAAATAGAATATATAAATGTTCCCCATGGACTGAGGGATGGAATTTGGAAATTGTCAAGTGAGGACATAGAAGTCAATTTTTCAAGCTGTGTGGCCGTGGACAATTCCTCAGAACTTTGACAGTCTTATTTTTCTCTTCTCTAAAATGAGGAGATCGAAGCAGGTGATCTCTGGGGTCCTTTGTAGATCAAAGAATCCATGAGCTGTAGAGGACAAGAAGTAGGTCTAGTTTGGGGGGAGGTCTTGGTTGGTCAGGATTACTAAGTTGGCCTAAGGATACTCAGGTGAGAATGAGGAAAGGAAAGAGGGAATTTCCAAAGGGAAAATTTGTACAAGACAATTCTATCTACTTCAGAGTTTTACCCAGGTCAGACCTATCTGTACTTCACAGTGTATGTGTTGATGGTGGTGAAGAGATGCAATTGGAGAAACAACACTATATACATCGATTCTCAGAGTATGTGAAAGAAAGAAGAAAAGGAGGAGAGAAAGGATGGTTGGTTAGGATATCTGAAAGTGAATGACAGAGAAATCATGTGGCTTCCAACAAAGTAGAAATTTTCAAAGGTTTCTTCTTGGACAGCACTTGGATTTGTTACACAGTGGAGTCAGAGGAGCAAAAGACAGGCAGGAAGGAACCTCATGAGGTAATACTGTTCACTCTTCACTCCCTCCCCTTTGGATCCCTCTCCCTCCCATCTCAGTACTGTATCAAAAACTGCTGCAAACTGTCCTTTCCATTCAATCTGAATTAAAGAACAGGATTTTGGAGACTTGATTAAAGACTACTAATACATTTAAGCAAAAGAGGTTCTTTCTTAAATTATATTGAACTATGAATCACATGAATCACATCTGCACTTCTAAAGCAGATTTAAATGGCAAATGGTTATTTGGTAAAAAGAAGCCCTTGGCTCGACACACAGCAAACAATGGGATTCCTTTTAGTGGAATATATATCTTTTTCTGCCTCTGTCTCTGTCTACACACATACATATATGTACATACACACATGTATTTTGCTAAATATCATTAAAATTAAAATTATCATTAAGATTCTTTGGGGGTTGATAACTTCCTCTGTGTTTTCAGTTAGAAGAAAAGATAAGGTGGTTTTTTTTTTGGAAAGAAAAAAGGCAGGAAATCCATAAGGATTCATGCCATTTCTTCACATGCTCCTGTGACAAGTTTTAATTACAAAGCTGGGCCCACTTGTATAACAAAAACATTAAAGATGGAGTTTTTAGTGGTTTATTTTTATTAATCATGTATTTGGTCTTGTAAATAATACACGCAAGAACATCCTTGTTACGTCAGTTGGGCTGCGGTGATTAACTGTTTAATTATGAGAGAAGAGCATCTTTCAATCTTGTATGTGCTTCCTTCATGGCTATATGTCTTCTTTTAGGCATTTTAATTTGATCCAAGCAATTGATTTGAATTTTTCATCTTTGATTATTTAAAATGACCATTCTGATTTTTTGTTCCTTTTAAGGTGACTTTAGATTATTTAGAAGAATTTTCTAAATCAGAGCATACATTTTGTTCTTTAATTTAAGAAGGACCTCTTTGCTAGAAAGAAATGGCCTTAGTTGGCACTTTGGAAGTGACTTTATCACTGGTGAAGACTGTTTTTATTTCGGCCTTCTCCTCTGCCCAGTTCTTCAAGTCCTTGGATTCTACTGGAATGAGGTAATCTAGTATTTGGAGAATCAGTCACTTTTGTTATGGAAATGAGTGTGATCCCACAAATGCAGCATAATAATGACTAAGAAGAAGAAAAAGAAGAGAGCAATTAAGTAGCACTGCTCTTAGAACATCTCAAGGTTTCTTGTAGTCTTCATGCCCCTCATCAAGGCATGGAAACAGAAACTGATGCCAAGGCACACTTGAGTTTAATCTGACTGACTGAAAGAGGATCATTAAATTAGAACTGCAATGAGTAAATTGTGACCTAGAGAGATTAAGTGACTGGTCCAGGGTCACACAGATAGTAAGTGACAGAGGTAGCTTTTGAACCCAGATCTCCTGACTCTTTAAGAGTGGATCTCAAAAAAAAAAAAAAAGAAAGAAAGAAAGAGTGGACCTCCAATGGGCAAAGTGGCTTACAGGGGAAGAGTAGAATTTGTCAATTGCCACAGTAAGCTTGAAAACTCACCTGGAATAGAGGGTAAGTGTACTAATTATGAAGAAAGATTAATTACAGAAATATAAGGCTTAATACACTAAAGTATAATAGGGAAGATCTGTGTAACTGAATAGGCCACAGGTGAAACCAATCATTTAGTCAATAAACATTTATTAAATGTCAACTATAAGCTGGGGATACAAAAAGAAGCCAAAGACAGTTCCTGCCCTCAAGGAGCTCACAGTCTAATGACCTCAAATGAATGAGAGCATCACTTTTCGGTAGCTCTAATAGTTAGGAAACTTTTCCTGAAATCAAGCCTAAATTGGCCTGTTTGCAATTTCCACTCATTGTTCCTGTTCTCACCTTTTACAGCCAAACAAAATGAGCCTAATGCCTCTTTTATATGACAATCTTTAATATACTTGAAGATATTTGTCATGTTCTCTTTCCATGCAGTCTGTGAACGTGTTCACAAATATTTTGATAACTGTATTTCAAAATACTCAGTTTCTTTAGAAATCCTGCATATTTCATGTACTTAAAATGTGATTCTGAGAAGGGATGCACAGACTTCACCAGAGTGCCCAAAGGGTCCCTGACATGAAACAGGCTTAAAAACACTTGACCTAGGGGCGGCTAGGTGGCACAGTGGATAGAGCACCGGCCCTGGATTCAGGAGTACCTGAGTTCAAATTCGGCCTCAGACACTTGACACTTACTAGCTGTGTGACCCTGGGCAAGTCACTTAACCCCCATTGCCCAGCAAAAAACAAACAAACAAACAAACAAAACCAAACACTTGACCTAGACTTGAGTTTCTTTGCCATCTCAGTTGCTTTCCTTTGGACACTCTCCACCTTATCATTGTTCTTAAGTTACAGTGCCTAGAACTGACCATAATATTCCATATGTGGTCTGACTAAGGTGGGTTATAGGAGAGGATCACCTCCTTATCCCTGTCTGTCATGTCTCTCCTAGCATAGTCAAATGCTGCTTAAGCCTTCTTGGATGTCATCTCAGATTGTTGACATATTTAGTTTGCACTCCACTAAAATCCCCACATATTTTTCAGACAAATTATTGTCTGATTATTCCCCCATCTAGTACTTGAGTTTGATTTTTTGAACCCAAATGTAAGACTTTACATTTTTCCCTATTACATTTCATCTTATTAGATTCAGTCCTATATGTTAGCCTATTAAAAACTTTTTGAACTATTTGTTCACATCCACAGAATTGGTAAATAGGCATGATGATATTAGTTATTTGTGACCACTCCTTAGCTTCCCTGTTACTAGGTTGTAAGCTGAAGACAAGGAATGTGTGATAGGACTGTAGGATTTTTGAGCTTTATTATTCTTTGTATAAATTACCATGGCTAATATAGCACCATGTTTATCCTAAAAGCTTGGTAGAAGTTGGTAGTTGAAAGAATGAATGAAAAGAGAGAGAGAGAGAGAGAGAGAGAGAGAGAGAGAGAGAGAGAGAGAGAGAGAGAGCTTCAGCTAGAACACAATGACATTCTGTGGTAGAGATCTTTGGATAGCCCAGGGGAAATAGGAGGGAACTAGTCCCCTGGGAAGAGGGATATAGACCAGGGATGACCCATTCTCCCATTTCACTTAAACACAAGCATTTCTTGTCTTTATAGCTTATGTCTATACAAGTACTTCCTTTGTAGGCTTTTGATCCTCCCTTCCTAGGCCCATCAGAAAGGTCTTAGATCACAGTGATGACCCCCCCCCCCCCGCCCAAATCTATCTATCTGCCTATCTATCTGTTTATTTCTACATGAAAAGTAAGAAAAGAAAATAAATAAAACATTTAGAAATACAAAGGAGAGAGAAAAAGGGAATTAAAAAAGAGACATAGACAAGTAGCGCAGCATGGGCACTATTGTGTTAAATTGAATATTTAAAAAAAACCCAGCTGCAAGTAATAGAGCTTCATAGATTCAATACAATCCTCTTTTTCTGTTCCTTGAATGTGGAGATGTTCATATTTGTCCATGTTTATTAAACTCAGTTTAAAAAGAGAAAGAAAAAGGAAAGTCCTGTATCTGACTTCCTGTGGGTTACCTATTTTTATTTATTCTTAGACCTGGATTTGTAAATAGTTTCCAATAGAGCTAATGACCCACCCACAATGCTAGTGGGTGAACTCTGAAAGTGAAGCTCTGGAAGGAAATATTCCACAAGTAAAAGTGAAACAAGTCATAGTGTTTGTGCTCTCTAGGTTCAAATCACAAGAAAGCAAACTCAAATCAGTTATTTATTTATTTGTTTGTTTACTTAGTGATTTATTTATTTGTAGAATTCAATGTCTGACATATATTCTGGGGTCAGTACAATCAGGTCAATCTCTTTCACTTTCTCCAGACCTCTATTGTCTCAATTCTAATTTTTTTGGGGGGCAGGGCAATGAGGGTTAAGTTACTTGCCCAGGGTCACACAGCTAGTAAGGGTCAAGTGTCTGAAGTTGGATTTAAACTCAGGTCCTCCTGAATCCAGGGCTGGTGCTTTATCTACTACATCACCTAGCCCCCTGTAGGGGCCGAAATTTAATATATGGAAAGTTAATTTGGTGACTCGCTGAAATATTGGGGTCCTGGAAATAATGAGGGACCTTTAGGTTCAAAGCTCCCTCCCCTCTGAACTGCCCTTTTAGATATTTCTCCCAGGCCAATAAGAAAGTAGCCCTACGGCTTCTTTTCCGGAAAAAGATCAGATTTTATTACTTTGGAATTAATTAAACAACAAAGGTGAAATTAATAAAAATCAAAGGTAAGGAAAGAGGGGAAAAAGAAATACAGATAAATTCTCCTAACTCTAAACTAAGTCTATGCAATCCCCAGATCTTTCCAATTAAGCTAATTCAAAGGAATTTGTGTTCACTCACCACACCTGGGACATCTGCAGTTGCTTGCGCCACTGGAAAGGCAGAAGAGAGAGAGAACTAGCATTCCAGAAGCACCTCAGCCTCCCCTCAGGGAGCATTCAATCTTCCTCCCCTAAAAGGGGAGGTCCTTCAAAAACTGCCTATGGAGAGTTCTCCTTCTGACCTCAGTAGCATACATAACTTCAGGGTGGCCCAGGTGTGGCCCCTCCCAAATGAGTCAGCTAAATTCTAATAATTTTTACCACATTCCCCTCTTTGTGCAAAAAATAACATAATATAATGCCCTATGCTAACAAACAATATGTTAATAACAATATAGAAAAGGGAGAAAGGAAAATTTGTCCAGAGGGGTGGTCATTCATGAACCGATGCTTTGACACTGGCCTGCAGAGGGAGGGCCTCTGCAAAGAATACATGTTACAAATGGCGTATATAATAACAGAAGGGAAAAAAGAAAAACAACAAAATGAAACTGTTCATTTAAAGTCTTTGAGATCTTGTCTTCTTGGAGTGGTCATCAGGAAAAACTGGACTCACTCTGGTCTGGACTTATCAGGAAAACTGGACTCTGGTCTGGACTCTGGTTGTCTCTGGACTCACTTCTTGAGCTGTTGAACTGCTGGATTTTTACTAATCCTTAGCATAGCATTATCAATGATCAAATTAAACAGTAAGAGTTCTTTAAAATATAACTCATACTCAAACTCGTCATTATATTACATTCCCCTCCTTTATATAATACAGGGTTGAGGTAGTTATGCAATCTATAACACTTCTTACCACCATGTGTCTTGATCAAAGCCAAATTTAGTAATGTGTCCATGACACCTGAAAATGTTATGGAAAGGTTACCATACCACATCTCATGGTTCCGAGACATCCAGCAATTGTGCTAGGCCACAGGTGGATGGATTCTGACCATGCCATCAGACTGATTGAAAGAAAAAGAAAACAAGTTAAATTAAACTAGGTGCATGTGTTGTAGCTTCCATGACACCAGGCTATTTTAAGAGGGAGAGAGGAAGAAACTGCACTATGTCCAGCAACTGTGGTCTACATAGTCGCCATCATAAGCAAACCATGGACTTACTTGTACCTGTCTTTCCTCCTGTTGTACATATATTCTCTCCACCCCTCAATTCTAAATTAAGAGGGTTGTATTGCTTGGGGAATGGATAAATAAATTGTGGTATGTTAATATAATGTAACATTACTGAGTTGTGAGAAATGATGAATATTGAGAATTCAAGAAAGTGCTGGAAGACTTAAATCAACTGCTGCCAACTGAAGGAAGCAGAACCAGGAAAACAATATCTATCTATCTATCTATCTATCTATCTATCTATCTATCTATCTATCTATCTATCTATCTATCTATCTATCTATCTAAAGTCTATAACAATTTATATGGAAATAGCAATGACAGCAAAACAAAAAAACCTGATTGTTGTGAAATTATGATAATCAAGCTTGATCCCAAAGAAGAGGCAGGAGAAGGCATCTCCCCACCTTTTTTGCAGAGGTTGAAGATAATGGGTATGGGAGGAGTGAGATAATAAATTCCATTTTGGACAATTTGAATTTAAGATGTCTACTGTATGTCTAGTTTGAGATGTCTAAATGCAGTTGGAGATCCGAGATTGTAGATCATCAGAGAGATTGGGGCAGGATAGGTAGATGAGAATTATCAGCATAGAGATGATAATTAAATCCATGAGAGCTGATGAAATCACCAAGTGAAGTAGTATAGACAGAGAAGTATAGAGGGTGTGATATGTATGATAATACAGCAAAGGAGATTGATAAAGAATGATCAGATAGGTAGGAGGAGAACCCAGAAAGAATAGTTTCCCAAAAACCTAGAGAGAAGAGAGCATCAAGAAAGAAATGGTGATTGACAATGTCAAAAGTTGCAGAAAGGTCAAAGAGAAAAAAGGTTAAGAAAAAGTCATTTGATTTGTCTATTAGGAAATCAATGACAACTTTTTAGAGAGAAATTTCATTTGGAATGATGAGGTGAAAAAAATTTAAAATTCTTTGTTGTGGGGGATGGCTCTCAGTAAGGGGATGAGGGGAATGGGATACATTGGGAAATACATGTGATGTGAAACAAAACATCAATAACTTTTTTTAAAAATGAGAAACAGGCTTCTGTAAGAGGAAGTACAATGGAACGAGCAAAATGTATACTTGTGTGGGGACCAATTTTTAATTGGGGAGTGTTAGCTAAGTGGCTTGCCACAATATTGGGGCAAGGAAGTAGACCAGCAGCCTCCCTCAAAACAGAGCAGGATTTATTTAACAAGAACGAACTTAAAAAAAAAAAACAACAACAACAAACCACAAACAGGATCAGTAGGATCAAGGGAAAGAAAATAAAATGGGGAAAGGGAAATTATACAACCTAAATAATACCACTGCCCAGGAATCAGCTGAGAATACACAGCAGCATCCTGTCGCCTTCCAGCTTCCAGCTAGAATGACGAATCTCCTCCCTTCTTCCCAGCAAACCCCAGACAGCCCCCAGACAATTGGCTGGCCACTCTGACAGTTACATGACTGCCCTCACTAGGCTTCCAATCATTATAATTTTGCCAGGCCCATGTAGGTGTCAGTGAGTGGTGATGATGTGAGTTGCCAGTGCCATGGCGATGGCTACAACCAGTGGGTGGAGCAATGTGCCATTTGCAGAGCCCCAGAGGCCAGTGTGCATGCCGAGGTATTTTTTTTTTTAATTCTAGCCAAGGGCAGCTAGATGGTGCAGTGGATAGAGCACCAGCCCTGGATTCAGGAGTACCTGAGTTCAAATCCAGCCTCAGACACTTAACACTTACTAGCTGTGTGACCCTGGGCAAGTCGCTTAACCCCAGTTGCCTCACTAAAAAAAAAAAAAAAAAAAAAAAAAAAAAAAATTCTAGCCCAAAGATGGGATCATAAAAGCCTCAAATAACAATTAATTCTTTACATCCCCCCTTTGTTTCATCAAGAAGCACAGGGTGTTTTCTTGATGAACAATAAACAATAAGCAATAAATAAATAAAAAATAACAGAATATCATAACCTAACAAACAATATACTAAAAACAATATAGGAAAGTGAAAATACATATTACAGATGATGTATATAGTAACAGAAGGAAAAACAAAAAAACAAAAATGTCCATTTAAAGTTCTTAAAACCTTGTCTTCAAAGGAGGGTTGAGATGTAGTCAGGGGAACTGGACTCTGGTCTGGATTCTGGCTGTTTCTGGATTCTGGTTGTCTCTGGAACTGCTGGGTTTTCATTAATCTTTAGCATAGCATTGTCCAAAAATGTTCAAATTAAATTATGAAAGTTCTTCAAAATATACAAAATAAATTTAAACTTGATATATACAGCATATTGGAGTCCCCGCTTTGGAGGATATTCATATACACACACAATACAAAATTGAGACAGTTATGACATTACTAACACTTTTTTACCACTATATGTCTAGATCAAGGCCAAATTTAGTTATATGTCCATGATGACACCTGAAAATGTTATGGAAAGGTTACCATACCACATCTCGTGGTGCATATCTAATAATTGTGCTAGGCCTCAGGTGGATGGATTCTGACCGTGCCACCAGATTGAGTGAAAAAGCCAAGTTAAATTAAACCTGGTGCATGTGTTAAGGCTAACATGATACCAGACCATTTTTGGAGTGAGAGAGGAAGAAACTGGACTATGTCCAGCAATTGTGCTTTACATAGCTGCTCTCATAAGCAAACTATGGACTTCCTGAATGTATTTGGCTGTTCTCTCAGCCTCCATCAGGGTATCTTACATGTACCTGTCTCTCCTCCTGTTGTACATATATTCTCTCCAGGGCCTGCAACATGGAGTTGAACCATCTCCATCAACTCATTGTAAGAGCAATTAGTCTCTGAAATGGTAAGTTTCCATAAATCATAAATCTTGTATTAATTTCACCAAAGACAATGTGATGGTAAAAATGCATGCTATACTGCATAACTTAGGATACTTGAAATATATATATATATATATATAATCCCAAACCATACCCAGAGTATACATAGTCACAATGACATACAAATGATAAATGAATGTAAATGGCTGATATTATTAAACATTATTACAGAATCTTCATTGAGCAAGTAAACCACATCATCTTGTCCATGAATTCTCTATCTAGTACAATGACAATAACAGAGACTTGAAATGATAAACAATTTATCAAAAGGAAATAAAACATCAGTGAGACTCAATATGTTCATTAATTGTCTTATATATCAAGCAATAAGGTTCAATAACCCATTCTGGAAGACAGAGCCATTTGCTCTTGGTGGAGAAGTTCTTCACTTGTAGGAGGAAAAGCTTATTTAAGGTAAGAGCTTATAATGCTAGAATTTGGGGTATATCACATTTTAAAAACTGGTTCCCCAATTCTCTGCCAAAGTGGCAGGGGTTTCTGAATCATCATTGATTCTTCTAATGCTGTCATAATGACCGTTATAGTAGAAAATACGGAGTTCTTTAGCGTCGGCTTTTTCTGTGCCACAAATTTGCCATAGAGGTTCATTCAACTGGTGAATGATTACATTCAGTTGGTTATGTTTGGCAAAGGCCACAATGGCATTGGCTAGTGGTGATGACATGAGGTGCCTGCGCCATGATGACAGCTACAACCAGTGGGGTGGAGCACCGTGCTGTTTGTGGAGCCCCAGAGGCCAGTGAGCACGCCGAGGTGTTTTTTTTTTTAATTCTAGCTAAAAGATGGGGTCATAAAACCTCAGATAACAATTAATTCTTTACACTTGGTTGCCAAGAAAATAATTTTTATCTTTCAAACTTTCATTTATTAGAATTATAAAAAATAAAAGTTTTCTGTCTACAATATAAAGCCCATTTTGTCATTTTGAAATGGGCACTGTTCTTTGGAGCTATAGAGCTTTCTCATAATCATGTCATCTAATGTTTTACATAGTAGACATTAGAAATTCTATTTTCTTTTACATAAAGCTTTTCTTGACCCCTCTAACTACTAGTGATCTCCTCAAACTACCTTTTATTTAACTTGTATGCATTTTGTCTATGTGTGTGTATACTTCTGTGTGTGTCTGGGAGAGACAGAGATGGGGAGAGAGAGAGAGAGAGAGAGAGAGAGAGAGAGAGAGAGAGAGAGAGAGAGAGAGAGAGAGAGAAATGGAAAGGAGGGACGGGGTAGGGAAGAAAGATCTGGATTAAAACCTTGCCACAGAAATTTACTAGCTGTGTGACTTTGGGCAAGTCCCAATTTCAGCCTCAGTTTCCTTATGTATAAAATGGAGATAATAGCATCTGTTTTATGCAGTTGTTATGAAAACCAAATAAGACAATATATGTAAAGCACTTGGCAAACATTAAAGCACTATATAAATGGTAGGCGTTATTATTATTATTAGAATTGCTATTATTTCTCCACAGATATCTAAGTATTATAGAATCAGAGAATTTTGGAGTTGGAAAGGACAGAGTTCCCATAGTCCAATTTGTAACTGAAAGGGAATCTCCTCCACAACCCATTTGGTAAGTGGTCATCTTTCTTCTGCTTGAAGACCTACAATGATGAGAGAACTATTGCATCAAGAGGCAGTTTACTACCCTTTTGGATAGATTTAATTGTTAGAAACATTTTTCCTTCACTTAGTCTAAATTTGCTCCTGCAACTTCCATTCACTGTTCTTGGTTCTGTCTTCTGCGGCCAAATACAACAAGTCTGATCCCTAGTCCACCTGACAGCTCTTCAGATGGTTGGAGACAATTATTATGCTCCCTCCCTCCCTCCCTCCTCCTAATCTACTTTTCTCCAAGATAAACATCCCTAGTTCCTTCAACTAGATTCTTATATGGCAAGGTTTTAAGGTCCTTCATTATTCTGTCTGCCTTGCTCTGGACACTCTCCAACTTCTCAATGTTCTTTGTAAAATGTGGCACCCAGAACTAAACATAATATTTTAGTTGTGTTCTTATTAGGAGTCGATACTGAGGTATTAACCCTTCCTTCTTTCTGGTCAGCTTTTTTGGCTGCCACATCAGACTGATGAATGAGTGGAACTTGAAATCCACCAGAACCCTCAGATCTTTTTCAGAAAAAGTGAGATGTAATCATTTCTCTCCCATCTGATACTATAAAAGTGGGATATTAGCAGCACCTTAAAGTATTATACAAATGATTATTATTAATAATATTTTATTATCATCCCTCTTCTAGTTAATTTTTTAGTAGAAATCCATATCAAGCTCAGAATCTCAGGATTTCAGAATTGGAAGGGCCCTCATCAGCCACCTGGTCCAAGGCACAGTCTCAAAGGACTTGCTACCACATGACAACTGACAGGTAACCATCCAGCCTTTGTTTGAAGATCTCCAGTGAGGGAAAATCTCTACCTCCTTCCACTTCTGTTTAGCTCTAATGGTTAGGAAGTTTCTCCTGACCTTAAATATAAATTTGTCTCTCTTCAATTTCTACTCCTTGATATTTGTTCTACCTTCTGGGATCAGTCAGAAGAGACTTAATCCCTCTTCCACACAATAGACTTATATACATTAATGCCAAGTGAAAGAAACAGAAACGGGAACAATTTATACAATTGCTCTAATCATGTAAACAACACTAAAAGACAATCAAACTTTGATAAATGGAAGTAACCAGTTTGGGTCCCAGGAAACACTGAGTGAACCATACATCTCCTCTTGCTATCAATGAGGGGGAATAGAGGTATAGAACATAGCCTACAGTAGTCATTTTTTTACTGTGTTGTTGGGGTTTGTGTAGCTGTTTTTCCTTGTTACAATGGAGGATTCATGATGAGGATGGGAAGGAAGGTTGGGTAATGCCTATGGTATTAAGATGAAAGGCATAGGGGCAGCTAAATGGCACAGTGGTTAAAGCACCGGCCCTGGATTCAGGAGTATCTGAGTTCAAATCCGGCCTCAGACACTTAACACTTACTAGCCGTGTGACACTGGGCAAGTCACTTAACCCCCATTGTCCCGCAAAAAAAAAACAACACAAAAAAACAAAAGATGAAAGGCATCAATAAAACTGAGAAAAAGGGAAGCTACCATTTCCTGGAAAATTATGTTATGAGGGCAGCTAGGTGGCACAGTAGGTAGAGCTCTGGCCCTGGAGTGAAGAGGACCTGAATTCAAATCTCACCTCACACACTTATTAGCTGTGTGACACTGGGCAAATGACTTAAACATCTGGGACCATCTCCAGTCATCCTGATGTATATCTTGTCACTGGACCCAGTTGGCTCTGGAGAAAAGAGTGAGATTGGTGACCTTGCACAGCCCTCTCTCACTTAAATCCAATTCAGAGCAAGTCATGATATCACCCCAATGTCATGGTCCTCTTCAAACAACAACAATGTTATGAATTATGTATAATTCTATTAAAAAAAGGTTGCTGAGTCTTTTGTGATCATGATCAGTCATTGGTCTAGAAGGGAGTTTGAATTACCTAGGTTGCAGAGTGACAGAGGCATCACTAGAAACTGCCCAGCTAGATGGGGCAATGTATAGCGTGCTGGGCCTGGAGTGAGGAAGAACTGAATTCAAATATGGCCTCTGACACTTACTAGCTGTGGGATCTTGGGTAGGTGACTTAATCTCAGTTTGCTCAACTATAAAATGGGGACAATACTAGCACCTATCAGAGTTTCTATGAGGACCAAATGAGGTAATATTTGTGAAGTATTTAGCACAGAACCTGGCACATAGTAAGCACTTAAATAATGCTAGCTACTATCATTATTATCTTCATTATCCACCACCGTCATCATTATTGTTACCCAGGAATGTAAAGAGCGTTCTCTTCCCTTAGTATTAGAATTTCCCTGGTAGAGGGGTCCTTGTGGACACCAGAAGATCTTGTGCATTCATTCAGCTTCTTAAGAATAAAGTTATGGGGCTGACTCTATAAAGTCCATTATTATGAGCGTTCTCCATTACGACCTCTTCAAAATTAAATTTCCTAGAGCTAGCCCAGATCCAAGATTGGCAGAAACAACACATCCATTATTTTATTGTGGCAGGCTGGAAGGATCTCACTGTTTACTTTTGAGTATAAACAGATTTTATCCAACACTTACCAACAACTTGACCTACATTTCCCATGGTATGACTGAAGGCTGTAATGAAAAATAGAAACCAATGGGACTGTGTTTGAAGCCAGCAACATTTAAGAGACATGTTTATAGGTAGCTCATTTTTATTTACTGTCATTTGGTGGGTGCTGTCCAAGGGAGGGCACTAGGATTTCTTTAGAGATCTCATTTCAAAATGTTCAGAATCAACATGTGTGGTTTACTTTTGTAAAATGTTTATGGTCAGTAGTGAAAAGGTGCTCAACATCTATGTTTAACCTCAACATTTTAAGCATTTGAGTAAATCTGAGTGTGGTCCTTTTGGCTTGTATACACAGTAGCTCCATTGATACCCCAGGTTCTATAACTCTACTGAAACACTAGTCCAGACTTCAGTAGCTTGATTTTCAGCTTGTGTTCCTAGGTTGAAAAGAGGGCAGACTGCCTTACTTTGCTTTAAAGGTTCTTTAGGGGAGGTTCCTGACAGGGAAATTCTTAGAGCAATGAAATCACAGGTCTAGACAAAATATTGGTTGGTTAGGATTCCTGCCTTGGTTATTCTTCTGCAGGGCACATACACCTTGGATACTGGCAAAGGCTAGGATATGCTGAGGATTGGGTAAGGTATGTGTATTCTTGGGTCATGAAAGAGTCATCATTAAGGTGCGGTCATCAGAGTTTTATCCTAGGGCTATGACATTCAGAGGGGAGCACTGACAGCATTAATTCTCCTTTCAGCAGTATAGAAGCAACTGCTTAGGTAAAATAGAACAGTACAGGATGGTGTTCTTCTTCTCCCCAGTTGTCCCACTCTAGATGAGCTCTTTCCTAGCCTGGCCTTCCCTTGCTCTTCACTGGTAGAAGCAATCTCTTCAGCAGTGGCATTTAGGTGTTCTGAGGTGTCTTCTGTCCTGCATTGGAATTTGTCTTAAAAATGGATTAGAGGGGGCAGCTAGGTGATGTAGTGGATAAAGCACTGGCCCTGGATTCAGGAGGACCCAAGTTCAAATCCAGCCTCAGACACTTGACACTTACTAGCTGTGTGACCCTAGGCAAGTCACTTAACCCTCATTGCCCCGCAAAAAAAGTACTAGAAGGCCCATTTCTTGCTGCTTGCCCCAGGAAGTTTGTGAATTTTGTCTCTAGAGACCACAATAGTTAGTTGTGACCCTAAGTCATGGCCCTTGAATTTATTGCCTGATCCTTGTTGCAAGGCTTACCCTCACCTCCACCATCAAAACTGAAAAACAAAATCCATTACAAAGATGTATATTCAATGAAAACAAATGTCCACATTGGCCATTAAAAAAAAAAGTCTTTTTCTGCATTCTGAGTCCTTCAGCTCTCTCAGGAGGTAAGTAGCATGCTTCCTCAGTTCTCTGGAATCCTGATTAGTCATTACCCTGATAAGAGTTCAGCTCAGTAGTATTCCATCACATTTATATTCCATAACTTGTTTATTCATTCCCCAATTTATAGGTATCCTCTCAAATTCCCATCCTTTTCTTTCCCAAAAAGAGGTATAAATAATTTTGTACATCTTTGGAGTTTGTTTTACTTAGGAATAATCCCTCCCTTAATCTACCTTCCTTCTTATTTCCCTCTCTCTACTTTTCCTTTCCCCTTCCTATTTCTCTTTTGAGTTAAATGTATTTCTGTACTCAGGGGCAGTTAGGTGGTGCAGTGGATAAAGCACTGGCCCTGGAGTTAGGAGAACCTGAGTTCAAATCTCACCACAGGCATTTATTAGCTGTGTGACTCTAGGCAAGTCACTTAAACCCAATTGCCTTAAACATCCGGGGCCACCTCCAGTTGTCCAGATGTATATCTTACCACTGGACCCAGATGGCTTCGGAGGAAGAGAGTGAGGCTGGTGACTTTGCACAGTCCTCCCTCACAAACATGTCTGTATTCAACTTCGTGTGCATATGTTGTATATATATATATTCTTTCTTCTCTAGACCAATTAAGATGAGAGCAAGTTTCAAGTATCCACCACCACCCTCCACCCCTTTCTTGTTTGTTTAGATGTCTACTTGTGCATCCTGATTACATAAGATAATTTTTCTCATCCTTCTTTTCCTTTCATCCTCTCTCCCTGCCCCCAGAGCACTCCTCTTCCCCTCTCTTTCCACTCTCTTTTTAAGATCAAGACATAACAGAACCACTCCCAGGTCTTGTTGGCTTGTACTCATTCTATGAACCCTGATGCTTATGAGGTTCAGAGGGGGCACATATATCATCTCCCCATATTTAAACATGAGCAGTTTATCCTGGTTTAGTCCCTTATCATTGTTCATTCATATTTACTTTTTTGACTTTGTCTTTATTCCTTTGTTTGAATGTCAATGTTTCTCTGAAGCTTTGGTTTTTTCATGAGGAATGCTTGGAAGTCCTCTATTTCATTAAAGGAACTGGAAGGTAAATCTATTCCATGGATCACCCCTCCACACACTCACACATTCTTATATGCCTTCTGGAGATGCTATTATTACTTTTGAGGTAGAAAACCTTTGATTTCAGGTGACCATGGATCTCAGTTGCATCCTAGAGCATCCTACTTCTTAACCTGTGGTTTATGGACCCTCTGCTAGTGGTCTATGGTAAAAAAAATTCAGAGTGCACATGAACTTGGGTGGGAAAATATTACGTCTTTATTTTCAGTTATTACTGGTTATGTTAGCTTTTCCTTCAAATATTTAAAAACAGTATTTTGAGAAGGATTCATAGGCTTCACCAGATTGTCAAAGGCCTCCTTGCTAACTCCATTTCCTGATTCCATGCCTTTTTACTGGCAGTCCCTTGTGCCTGTATTCTTTCCCTCCATACCTCTGCTTTCTGGCTTTCCTGACTACCTTTAAGTCTCAACTAAACTTCCTCTTGATTCAAGCAGCATTTCTTGGTCCCTCATAATGTAAATTTCATTCCCTCTGAGATTATCTCCAATTCATCTTGTCTATCTTATCTGTAGATAATTTTTTGCATGTTGTTTCCTCCATTAGGTGATGAGAAGGCAGGAACTGGTGTTTTGGCTTTTTTTTTTCATTTCCTTGATACCCCAGTGCCTGACACATAGTATGGGCTTAATAAAGGTTTGTTGACTTGATTCTACTAAATGTTATCACTGCAGTTCCTTGTTGAAAATCCAGAAAAAGGTTTCTTTTTAAAAATTTTCTTAATGATTTAGTGATGTGATATCACCTCCTTCCACTGCTCTTATTGTAGAACATTTTTTTCAGGTGGATTGGCACCCCATGATTAGTTCAGGAACAGAAAGTATATGTTGATAGCTTTGCCTGCTACCAAGAGAGAAATAGGTATGCCAGCTAAAATCTCCTTGTCTCTGCCTCTGTCTCTCTCACACACTCACATGAGTACATGTACAATTCTGATTAAACCACTCTTCTTCACATCTGATGCTACTGCTAGGTACTTATAGACAGACTCATTTTCCTCATTATGCTTCATCACCAATCTAAGGATACAAGCACATTTCTATAGTCCAAACATTCAGTGTTTCTCCCCACAAAGTACTTCTCATGAAACCTAACCAGGAGGTCACTTAGAAAAACACACATCTCCTAGGTGACTGCTTCATTTAACTGAGGTCCTCTGCCTAAGTTTATTTAAAACCCAGGCACAAAAGAATTGGGACTGGACTTGACTTTTCATTAGCATAAGTAATTCTCAGATGAGGGAACTCCAACTACCAGTGTCAGTCAGCAGTTTTTCTATAATTTATAGTGTTATTGTTTAGAGCACTGAAAAGATTAAGTGACTTGGCCAGAGTCTGACAGACAGTGTATGTCAAAGATGGGATGTCAACCCAGGCTTCTCTGGCTCCAAGTCCCACTTTCTATTGACTTCACTATCCTGCTTCCCTCAATATTAATTTATGGGGCCTGGATAAAGACTATGAAACAACAAAAAATATGCCCTAATTAAGCAGCAACCAGATGTAGAATGATGTGTTAGGCACAGGGGAAATAAAAACAATTAGATAAAACCTAGTTCCAGACCTAATTGAATTTACAGTTTAGTAGAATAGAATAAACATAACTGAGTCAGGTACAAAACCTATTCATTTCATGACAAAATGGTACTTTCTAGGGCCTAATTAGCTGGTGTCCCCAAAGTGAATGCCACTGTTAAATTCTTCTGCCCAATATATTATAATCAAATAAACACATTAGATACTGTATACATAGAGCCATCTTTTGGGAAGACTTTTGTTGTTGTTCAGTTATTTCAGTTATGTCCGACTCTTTATGACCCCATATGGTGTTTTCTTAGCAAAGATACTGGAGTAGTTTGCCATTTTTTTTTCCAGCTCATTGTTACATTTGAGGAAATTGAGGCAAACAAATTTAAGTGACTTGACCAGTGTCACATAGCTAGTAAGTGTCTGAGACCAGATTTGAACTTTTCCTGACTTAAGGCCACTACTATAATATGCCACCTAGCTGAGAAGACTTAAGGGGAAGATTTAAGTTTATTGGAAGGTTTTAGCTGGGCAAGTATCTCAATTCCTTTTCTATTAAAAAAAAAAAGGTGGAGGGGCAGCTAGGTGGCACAATGGATAAAGCACTGGCCCTGAAGTCAGGAGGACCTGAGTTCAAATCTGACCTCAGACACTTAACACTTACTAGCTGTGTGACCTTAGGCAAGTCACTTAACCCCAATTGCCTCACACACACAAAAAAGGTGGAGAGGGTGCACTTTGGCTTCAGGCAGTGAGTGTCCTAGTTTCTTATGCCTTTGAAAGTACAAAAAGGACTTTAGATGCTATAGAAACATCTTACCACAAGGCCTCTTTGCTCATCCTTCTACAGGATTTTCTAGTGGGTGGCTCAATATATGGGTTACCTAATGTTAGGATTATAGGCATAACAGAGATGAGGGGGAATGTGAGGGTAGGAAAATGAAGAGGGTGTATTATGGGCTGTCTCTGGGACACAGGATGCCACACATAGCTATATAGGCATTCTGAACCCTCAGACATCCTATGCTATATCACCTCAGTGATACTTACTAGCCTGGTATAACTGGGATAATTTCTACTCTGGTATCTGTGGGACCCAATCAATCCCACCTAAATCTTCATCGATCTCCAATGGGTAGCCGTAGCACTGATCAGCCATGTTGGCCCAACACTACAGTGGGGAAGGGTCAGGCCCAGCATTTGAACATTTTTTTCCCCCTAAGTTGCTTGGGCCAGATTCCCATCATCAGCAACTCCATGAGAATTTTGTATTCTCAAGCATTAGTGAACTTAGGGGTAGTACAGTATTCTTATGCAATGACACACTGGAATTATTCTGTCAGAGAGTGCTGTGGAATGCACAACTAGAAAGTAGTTAGAACGCTGCACATTGTCAACAATGGAGCTGTTAAAATGCCAGTGAAATCACATTGAGATCACTGAGGCATTGCATGTTCTCATCTTGGGCCCTGCAACAAACAATACATTCATTAAAAGAGCGCATTCAGGATACATTATCACATGTCAGCCACAGCCCCAAAGAATGGCCCAATCACTTTGAATTCCACAAACTTTTTCTGTACCAGAGTTTATCCTGATAAACCTATTTGGGATTAATACTAATGCAATAAATACTTTATCAGATTTCTACCCAAGATCCCTTGCTTATTATCTTCTCACCTTCATTTTAAAGAGGTACATAGACATCCTGTGGTGGAACAAAGGCAGACAAGGACGTGATCCCCAAGGTTCTGACAAAGAGCAGCCTGGCACCATCTGACAAAACCTCATGTGCCTTTAAATACAAATCACCTGCCAAACCACATGTGCACCAGACCACTCAAATTCCTTGGCACTCATTTTAGCAAAAGCCTGGGTAGAGAAGCCCTCACCAAACAACTCTGTGTTCCTATCCTCTTGTTTTAAAAAGAGTCTTATAAAATCGGTCTCCTCTCCAGTTACCAAACCACAACATTCTGAAGCTGTGGTTTCCAGAAAACCACTGTTTTTCTCAATGAAATAGTCTGACATCTCACCATCTTTTTCAACTGTTGCCTTGCCTACTGATTGCTGCACACATGAAACTCATCACTAGAAGGGACCCAATTTAAAGGGCCCCCACCATGATTTTGATTATAGGCAATCTGTATACTGCCTCTTTAAATTTTTAGGAACTCCCCAATTCTTTTAGTTGAAACAACAGCAAAGTGTAAATAAAATTTTCTTTTCCATGGGTCAGAGGGCAGGCTGCCATTAGCCTTAGGAAGGAAGCCCTCCCTAGGACTTCAAGGAATGGAAGTAGTCATTTCTCTTATAGAAATTTATTGGAGGGGCAGCTAGGTGGCACAGTGGATAAAGCACTGGCCCTGGATTCAGGAGGACCTGAGTTCAAATCCAACCTCAGACACTTGACATTTACTAGATGTGTGACCTTGGGCAAGTCCCTTAACCCTCATTGCCCCACCAAAAACAAAAAACCCCCCAAAAAACCAAACAAACAAAAAAAAGAAATGTATTGGAGAAATGATATTCCTTTCTCCACAATCACATTGGGTTTACTGTGCCCTGATATCATATAGGCAAGGAATCTAGCTGGTCCCATTTTAATGATGATTTGGAAGTTGTGCTACCATTTTACTTTTGGGAAGAGTTAGTGGAATTAAATCAATTCAGACCCATACTTGAAGTAAGAAAAAGCAACCAGGATGAACTGCTCCTTTCCACCACCCCTTTCCACTACCACCCCCTTCCTCTTGACAACTGCAACTCTCTTCTTCCTTATCACCTTATCTCAAAGCAAAACAGAAGAAAAGGAGAAGAAAGTAAACAGATGGAAAGATGAAGAAGAAGGGCTACTGTATCTCCTGGGAGACCTTTGGTCCATTAAGACTGGTGATTGTATATTGCCTCTCAGATCTCCCATGCCTTCCCAACCCAAATTCTAAGAATGAAAACTTTCTGCTATGTATGTTGACTGCCTACTAAATGGTTCTGGTCCTCCTTCACTAGGAACAATTCTTTCACTTGTTCCACTCTCTTTAATACTTGCATTAATGAAGATGTGGAGTAGCTTACTCAACCAACAATCAGCCCAACCCATCTGGTACTAGAGGGGTTCTGTCTGTTTGTACCACAGGTCCTAAAGCAAATTTCTTAATTGTAAAAGAGAAAGAAGGAAAACTTTTTTGGTAAAATAAGCGTGTCATGGTGGGAACTTCTCAATGATTCTATTCATCAAGTATCTATTTCATTACCCCCAAACACATAATCTCAAATTAATTGTGCCCAAATATTCTTAGGACTTTGGGAGTAGTTCTTTCAGTGTCACAGGCAGCAGTAAAGGGAACAGAGATGGATGAATTTCTCACCCTTCAGTGTTTTCTATTGCCCTTTATCCTCTTTGGCCATATAGAAGTCTACCCTTTAACTCTGGGCCATGCATGTCTCCAGACTGTTCCAAAGTAGTATAACAACACCAACCTGCTTGACAGCATTTCTAGGGGAAATAAAGGCTAACAAAAATGTACACAGCATTCTCTATATAACTGTATGAGTTAGTATGAGACAGTATGAGTCACTGAGTTGATGTTTTACCAGTTCTTGCTAGTTTCTAAATGTAGGGAAATAAAATACTTCCTTGTGAGTGGAGAGCTCTACCACAGGAGACAAATTGCCTCTCAAGAACTGACTTCTTAGAGATTACACCATCAGAAGCTTCAGCTGCAGGGAGCAAGGAGACACTCTTCTGTGGACATTCCTTTTAGTAAATGTTTACATATATGAGAGAAGAGCCCATCAAAATAAAAAGTAGCACTTCATCTGCACTGTCCTCAAAGTATGAGGGTTTTCCCCCTTTGCTTTGTTGTCATGATGGGGTGGGTATTTAAAAATAATGCAGGGTGGTCAGAATCTGAAATAGATGGTGAACCTGGAGCTGAGTATACATAGCAATAGCCTGAGTATGCCTTGGCAATGAAACACCTGATAGAGTGTTCAATTATTTTGGTTGACCTGGAGTCAGAAATGTTCAGGTCCTGTTTCTAGTCACTTAATGGGCACTCATTTGGGCAACACCTGGGTGAGACACATAACTTTCCTTGAAAAATGAGTATAAAAATACCTCACTGCCTACCTTACAGGTGCCGACTCCAAATGAGTCTAGTAATCAAAATGCACTAACGTTTAAATGCTCAGGGTCTAAACTGCAACCAATTGGGAGGTTTCATTGATATTTCCACTTGCTTAGATTATCATAGCTTTAGACTAAGTCCCCCTGGGAACTCAGGGTAAAGCTTATTCCATTTTTGCCCTTGCATGCCTAGTACCCAGTCCAGAGCCTGGCATAGACATTTATCCTTTTATCTCCCACTTTTTTGGGGGAGAAGATTGATCCTTGATTACCCACTGGTATCTTGGATGCCTACAGTGCATACAGATACATACAGCACATGCAGAAAAATCACATGAGCATTTTATTAATGTAATAAACATTTTTATTTATAGTTTTGGGTTTCAATTTTTATCCCTCCTTCCCTCCCTCCTCTTCCTCATCCCTGAGGCAGCAAGCAATCAGATTTGGGTTATACATGTATGATTATACAAAGTATTACCACATTTGTCATTTTGTACAAGAAAACTTGATTTAAAAAAATGAAAGAAAGTGAAAAATAGCATGCTTCAGTCTTTTCCATCAATATCAGTTCTATCTTTGAAGGTGGATGGTATGTCTCATCAATAGACATGAGCATTTTAGGCAAGGTCTCATAGATTTTCAATGCCCCAAAACAAATTTCAGTTGAGAACCTTGCCAGTTTTATTTTGTGTAGCACATTGGGCTTTACAAAATACTTTCCTCACAATAATCTTGTAAGGTAGGGAGTGAGAGATTCTTATCCCTGTTTTTCAGGGGAAGTTCAGAACTTGACATGTGTCTTGCTCAGGTATGGCCCAAATGAATGCCCATTTAGGGCCAGAGACAGGATCTGAACCTTTCTGACTGCAAGTTCAGGGCTCTTTTGGCTATACCATGTTGACTGCTTATTTTATCATATGGCATTTGTCTCTCTCTCTCTTTTTTTTAGTGAGGCAATTGGGGTTAAGTGACTTGCCCAGGGTCACATAGCTAGGAAGTGTCAAGTTTCTGAGACTGGATTTGAACTCAGGTCCTCCTGAATCCAGGGCCGGTGCTTTATCCACTGCACCACCTAGCTGCCCCCCATATGGAATTTCTCATTGACTTGATTTAAAAGTCTTTGAATTTAGACTCAAATAATGAACACTCATTAGAACTAATATAACAATGTAACATTACAACACCTTACTGTTGTGAACAAGGGAGACTTGAAGGAAGAAAAAGTAGTAGTTACCAAAGTATTTTTGTTGTTAAAATACAGGTTTGATCATATTACCTATTCAATACCATTAATGATTCCCCCCTCCCACCCTGCCACCTCTAGGATTAAAAGTCTGCTCCTCTCTTTAGCTTTTAAAGTCCTTTATAGCCTTCCTACAATGCGTATTTCCAACTTTATACATTATTCTCAGAGTTGTAGTGGAGTCAAGCTGATTGTTAAAATTTCAGTGGGAGAATTTACTCACAGACATCAGCAATTGCCATAGATTGTTTTGTTGATGATCTAGACTTAAGAAAGTATTAATAATGAAGATTAAGCTTAAAAGTGTGTGCATGTGTGTGTGTGTGTGTGTGTGTGTGTGTGTGTGTGTGTGTGTCTTTTGAAAGCCTGGTTGTTAAACATTTACCAGCACATCTCTTTATTCCTCTATACATATTGCTTGAGTTCAGCAGGAGTGCTATAAGAGGTAGAAGAAATGAAATCATCACCAGACTAAAGGCCTGACTAGGTCAATGATGATGATGACAATAATAATAATATAATAATAATAATTATTACCTTTTATATAGCACTTTGACTTGTGAAGTGCTTTACATCCATAATCTCATTTGAGCCTCGTAATATCTCTGATTATTTGCTTTCTCATCTTCTACATTTCAGCCAAATTTGACTTCCTGCTGTTCTTCACACATGAGATTCCATCTTATATCACCAAGCCTTTGTACTGATTGCCCTCTATTCATAGAATGCAATTCTTCCTCACTTCAGACTCTTAGAAGGCCTTTTCTTCCTCAAAATCTTCTCAAGAACCATCTTATTTTTATTTTATTTTTAAAACTCACTTTTAAAAGTTGTTCTTTTTATAATTATGAACTTGACAAATACCTGTTAATGAATATTTTATTTTACAAAGAACAGAAAAAAGAGAATTGCATGTGAAACTGTATAAATATCTACTATATATAGCTTGGGTTGCTTTGAATATTTCAAATTTAATTTAATAGTTCCAACACTGTGCAGGTTGTCTGCGTCTCTTTCTGAACTTCCCTACACTCTTTTCTTTATTTTAAAATGATTTAATTGACACTTTTTTCTTTATATCCTTCATTTTATTTTCATATCACTATCAGTTATACAACTTTCCTAGTCTCCTTCCTTCCCCAACCCCACCCCATCCCCCAAAGTCCCTCTCTGGAATCAGATAATTATAGTTATTCAAAACAAGTCCACACATTGGCTATGACTGAAAATGTATATCAGATTTTGTACCTTTAGTCTGTCACCTCTCTGCAAAGATGTGAGAGGCATGATTCATCATTACTCTTTTGGAGCTATGATTGATCAGTCGTTATAAGGAACCTAGTTCTCATTTTCCTTTAAGTCAAAACAAGTCAACTAGAATTTTTTAGGTATTTATGATGTGCTGGGCATTATGCATAGTCTAATAGGGGAGAGAACAGGCAAACAACTATTTACAAACAATGAATATACCAGAATAAAATAGGGCTAATCTCAGCAGGAAGGAGCAAAAATTAAGGAGTTTGGGAAAGGCTTCTTGAAGAAAGAGAGACTTTAGTTGATAATTGAAAGAAGCCAGAGAAGTTAGGAAACTGGAATGAGGCGACAGTATTCCGGACTTGAAAGATAGCTCAGGAGATGGAGGACCGTCTGTGAAGAACCACAGAGGCCAGACTGTGACTATTCTGTTACAGTATGAGTGTGTATGTATATATGTATTATGTGTATGCATACGCATATATAAGTATATATACTCTAATAATATACACATATGTGTGTTTTTTCTTTCTTTGCATCTCCAGCACTTAGCACAGTGCCTAGCACACAGTTAATGTCTAATAAATTCTAGTTGACTTGCTTTGACTTAAAAGAAAATAAGAACTAGTTTCAATATAATGAACGATCAATCATAACTCCAAAGGACTGATGATGAATTACGCCTCCCACTTCTTGAATCACTTAGTATATAGAGGGCAATTGATTACAATGTTGTAATCTTTATACAAATTATTTTGGTTTTATTCACTTCACTCTGCATCAGTTCCCACAAATCTTCCTGATTTTTCTGAATTTTTACCCTAGCCATAATTGTAAAAAATATCACCTTTCCTGTTTTCCTAATTTGTTTCTTATATGATCTTTTGTAACACTAGCAGGCTCTGTATCCATTTGGAGCTTATTGTGGTATGTAGTATAAGATTTTGGTCCAAACCTGATGATAATGTCTGCCAGACTGCTTTCCAGTTTTTCAGGCAATTTTTTGTCAGTAAGAACTTACTCCAGTAGTAGGTTTTATCAAACAATATGCTAATTTCTTTCTGGGTCTTTAGTATCTAATTTGTTCTATTGCTTTAATTTTTCAATTAAAAAAAAAACAGTACCAATTTGTTTTCTGATGGCTGCCTTGTGGTACAGTTTGAGATTTGATACACACAATTTCCCTTCCTTCCCACTTAAAAAAATTCCTTAAGGTTCTTCTTTTTTTCCTTTTACATACTTTCTCAGTAACCCCATCAGTGCCTATGGATTTATTAATCATCTTTATGAAATTATTTCTAGATTTATATACCTCAGTTCAATCTCTCTCTTGAACATCAATCCTACACCACCAATTGCCTATTGAACATTACAAAGTGAATGTTTATTGTTATTTCCAGCTCAACATGTCCAGAACAGAAATGCCTCTCAAACCTACCCTTTTTCCAAACTACCCTATCTCTCTCTTTTTTTCTTTTTTGCTGGGCAATGAGGTTTAAGTGACTTGCCCAGGGTCACATAGCTAGTAAGTGTCAAGTGTCTGAGGCCAGATTTGAACTCAGGATTTCCTGAATCCAGAGCCGCTGTTTTATCCACTGTGCCACCTAGCTGCCCCCTACCCTATCTCTTTTGAAGGCACTGGCATTCTTTTAGTCTCCTAAGTTATGAAATCACATGCCAAAACTTAACAATTATTCCTTCATATCATCTCCCATCAAACCCTTTCTGTCTATTTACATAGTGACCACCTTCATCCAGGCCTTTATCACCCTTCACCTTGATTATCACAATGACCTACTAATAGGTCTTCCTGACTCAGGTCTTTCTCTGCTGCAGTCTATCCTCTACACTGTTGCCAAAGTGAATGATGCTGAAAATGGAAAATAAAGACACAGAATTTAACATAGATGAATCACCTTTTCTTATGCAAGTTTAACCAGTGCAAAGTAATCATCAAAATGTGAAGGCCAAAAGATCACAGAAATCACTTCAACTAGAAAACCCTTGATCCCCTTGCCAAGTGGTAAGACATGAAAACCAAGTTTAATCCTTATTTAGGATTGAAACTGATTTGGACAATTACCAAACACAAACCTCCAGTATATTCCCTTTCCTACCTCAGTGAGTTCATTATCTGGCTCACATTCTTTCTCTTCTCGTCAATTCTTATCCATATCAATAAACTTCAAAATACAGATTAATATTTCCTCAAACACCCTGACCTCTTGGTTCTTCAACTTACTCATTTCCTATGACCTATTCCTCAACCCCACCTCAGCTACACACCCATAAATGCACCACTTCTATGTTCTTGAATTCTGCAATTTCCTT
Organism: Dromiciops gliroides; assembly: GCF_019393635.1. Lineage (NCBI taxonomy): Eukaryota > Metazoa > Chordata > Mammalia > Microbiotheria > Microbiotheriidae > Dromiciops > Dromiciops gliroides. The sequence continues at coordinate 402,962,539 of NC_057861.1, forward strand.
GTCTGATCAATCTATTGGTCTTCTACTTCTCCCTCTGCTTTCCTCTACCAAACCCCACTGTGCCCTCCAATCCCTCAAAACCTCAGTTCTTTACTGGGTCATTGCAATAGCTACATTCTCTTCTTTTCTCCATCTTGACCCTTTGGTGAAGCGGTCCAACTCGATTCCCCTTCTCTTGAATCCCTTGCCCCTTAACAACATTGCTGGTTGTGTCTTGCCAAGTCTTAATTTTGGATAATTCCCACCATCTGCTACCTTTACTCCTACACAAGTGCTACTGAATGAAAGTGTGGAAAATCATGCAGCCATGCTGATGGGGTCCAAATGAATTTATGTTATGTGACCTCAACTGGGCTTTCACCACTGCTTGGCAATCCTTTTATATCTGCCTAATTAACTCACTATTTCATTCACCACAGAAGTTCTTCAAACTTTTTCAGCCCTTCTCATTTCCTACCAGGCTGCTTTGCTGGACTTTATCATTTCCAGAAACTCATCATTTTGAAAAATGAAATCAATTTGGAAATTTACAGCTTCTTAGCACCCTTTGCCCTTGGGGCTCCTCTCTCCCTCTGACCAGAGAGGGAGAGGGATGGACATTAGAATGCTCCTCCCAACCCTCCACCATCAAAGGAGAGCACTCAGGGAATTCTCATTTCCCTCCCACCCCAATCACTTTCAGCTCTTTTATATGTATAATCTTCTCTATGAGACTGTGAGCTTCTTAAGAGCATGGACTGCCTTATGCCTTTCTTTGTATCCCCAGAACGTAGAACAGAGCCTGGAATATCGTAGGCATTTTAATAAATGTTTACTGACTCTGACCCTGTCTTTTTAGACCTCCCTTGGTTCCCCTCCCCACCTCCTCTCAACTTAAGACCTTACATCATATTTTTCTGAAAAAAATTGAGGCCATTTGTGAAGAGCTCCCTCTTTTCCCTACCTCTTTATCTCACAGCATCCAAATGCTTTCGGCCGGTAACTCCTCCATGTTTCACAAGATGAGATGACCTTTCTCTTTCCCAAGGTCAAACCCTCTACATACAAAAGGGATCCCATTTCATCCTGTCAGTGACATGCCTATGTTTCTCTACAAGACACTAATAATAGTTAGCAGGTATGGATTAATTGAGTGAATGCTTTTTGAGGAGAGAGGAGACTAAAGGAGACATAGGCATGTTTTTAGGCAGTAGGGAAACAGCCAGTAGACAGGGAGAGAGTAAAGATAAATGTGGGAATGGAGATGATAGAAGAGACAATCTACTGGAGGAGACAGAATGGAACAAGCTTGGTCCCAAAAATAAATATGAGAAGACACCCTTCCTCCCACTTCTTTGAAGAGATTGAGGCATCCACAAGTATGAAGCATTGCATTTTGACATCAAATCTGACAAAATAATAATTTTTATTGTATTTATTGGTTTTGCTGATTTTTCTTATTCTTCCTCCTTTTCTTTTGTAATGAACCATTTCCCAGAGTGAGACCTGCTACACTTCCCCTTCTGGATGCTTGGGTACTCCTGAAGAATTGGGGATGTCTATTTTCAAATGGTATCAAATTAAACCCCCATTCTTTTAAAATAAACATTTTTATTTAAAGTTTTGAGTTCCAAATTCTATCCCTCCTTGGCACCTTCCCCTCCCCCATCCCCAAGGCAACAAGCAATCAGATATAGATTATACATGTGCAATTATGTAAAACATAACCATAATTGTTTTGTATAAGAAAACTTGAATAAAAGAAAAAAATGCAAGAAAGTAAAAAAATAGTATGCTTCAGCCTGTGTTCAATCAAGATTAGTTCTTTCTTTGGAGGTGGATAGTATGCTTCATCATAGTCCTTCAGAATTGTCTTGGATCATTGTATTTCTGAGAATAGTTAAGTCATTCACAGTTCTTCATCAAACAATATTGCTGTCTCTGTGCACAAATTTCTCTTGGTTCTGTTCACTTCACTATACATTAATTTATACAAGTCTTTCCAGGCCTTTCTGAAATCATCCTGTTTGTCATTTCTTATAGCACAATAATATTCCATCACCATCATATACCACAGTTTGTTTAGCCATTCCCCAATTGATGGACATTCCTTTGATTTCCGATTCTTAGACACCACAAAAAAGAGCTGCTATAAATATTTTTGTACAAATAGGTCTTTTTCTCTTTTTTGGAATGTCTTTGGGATATAAACTTAGCAGTGATATTGCTGTATCAAAGGGTATGCACAGTTCTATAGTCCTTTGGGTATAGTTACAAATTGCTCTCCAGAATAATTGGATCAATCAGTTCAAACTCCACCCACAGCAGATTAACATTCCAGTTTTGCCACATCCTCTCCAATATCCAACATTTTCATTTTTGTTAAATTTGCCATTCTGATAGGTATGAGATGGTACCTCAGAGTTGTTTTAATTAGCATTTTTCTGATCAATAGTGATCTAGAACATTTTTTCATATAACTATAGATAGCTTTGATTTCTTTATCTGAAAACTGCCTGTTCATATCCTTTGACCATTTGTCAATTGGGGAATGGCTTATATTTTTATAAATTTGACTCAGTTCTCTATATATTTGAGAAATGAGGCCTTTATCAGAGATACTTGTTGCAAAAATTCTTTCCCAGTTTTCCATATTCCTTACAATTTTGTGTGCATTGGTTTTGTTTGTGTAAAAGCTTTTTGATTTTATATAATCAAAATTATCTATTTTACATTTTGTAAAGCTCTCTATATCTTTGGTCCTAACTTCTTCCCCTGTCTATAAGTCTGACAGATAAATTATTCCATGCTCTCTTAATTTGCAACTATGTAAAACGTAACCATAATTGTTTTGTATAAGAAAACTGCAATTTATGTATAAACCATGTACCCATTTTGACCTTATTTTAGTATACAGTGTGAGATGTTGGTCTATACTTGGTTTCTGTCATACAGTTTTCCAGTCTTCCCAGCAGTTTTCATGAAATAATGAGTTTTTCTTCCTAAAGTTTGGGATCTTTGGGTCTATCATATACTAGATTATTATAATCATTTACTGTAGTGTGTAATTCATATCTATTTGATTGCACTGATTCACCACTCTGTTTTTTAGCCCATACCAGATTGTTTTGATAAGCCCTCATTCTGATATTTTCTTCTCTTACTCACTGTTAAACTCCAATGATTAGTACCCAGTTCCCTTTAACCAAGTGACATCAATTGGCTTTTACAAAGCTATATTTACAGCAAAGATAGAAAGTAAAGTATAAGTACAAAATATATTTCCTCTTAATGCATGGGGATACACTCAATATCACTTTGGTCTTTGGTGAAAGTAGATTTATCATTAATGCAATTTCTCTATAGCATTCAAGCCACTACATTCACTTCCAAATGTGGCTTGGCCAATGGATGCGATGAATCAGCATCTCTGTTACTGCTGGGCTAGGTCAAGCAAGTCACTAGTAACCTCAGTCTTGACCATCTGGCTTTCAGCAAATCCCAGCAGGGACTCCTGCTACTAGATCTGGTGGCTCATTTTCTAGACCTTTCAAAGCTCACAAGGTCATATCCATTTCCCATCTCCTTCACCTAGATAGAGAAGAACAAATGAAAAGTGGAAAGGGCTGATATTCATGGGATGTATATTAGCCTCAGGGCCTGAAACTTCTCCCCTTTATATCTTTCTCTTTCTTTCTTGGGCAGCTACAGTCAAAACCTGCCACTTGCTTTGCTCTGTCATTTTCCTGACTAATTGTTGTTCAAGTGAGACCCTCTAAATGCACTCCTAGCTAATAGTCAATCAACAGTTCCTACTCATCATCATTTGGTTAGCAAACTGGGACCAGCTATAGGATGTTTGCATGTGCTCCAAACTAGAGATTGGGTACTTTTATTATACCTCATAATGCCTTTTTTTCTCTTCTATGGGGGGGATTTACACCAGCCCCTATTTACACTTTTCAAAACCATTTTTCTTATAAGATATGGCTCTCTAGAACAGATAAAGAGAGGAAGACAAGAGGATACAGGAGTATACCTAGGTTATGTTAATATAAAAATATCAATAACATTTATTTTTTAAGATAGAACTCTTTCTCTGGCCATAGCTTTGGAAATTTTCAATTGTAAAAATTTTATTTACTATCCCTCACACCTCTCCCCACTCCCTTAGAAAAAAGAAAAACTGGGGGCAGCTAGGTGGCACAATGGATAGAGCACCAGCCCTGGATTCAGGAGGACCTGAGTTCAAATCTGACCTCAGATACTTAACACTTACTAGCTGTGTGACCCTGGGCAAGTCACTTAATCCCAATTGCCTCACCAAAAAAAAAAAAAAAAAAAGGAAAAACAAAGCCCTTGTAACAAACAAGTAGAGTCAAGGAAAACAAATTTCCATATTGGCCAAATACTATTTTCCCATATATTATATTAAGTGGATGTCCCACAAGTAAAACAAAATACAACACTTATTCATGCTAAATCCTACAAAGCATAGGCATGAGGGAATATAATTTAATATCATAGAAGCATCTATCTACTAAAAGCAAGAATCATATGTTATCTATTAGAAGCTTTTTTAACAAATATAAGAGTAAATTTCCACACTATTATTTGATATAGTTCTAGTGATATTGCCAATACCAATAAGATATAATAAATAAGAGGATAAAGATAGGCCAAAAAAAGAAACAAGACCATCCCTATTTGCTAATGATATGATGGTTTACTTGAAAAATCCCAAGGAAATAGTAAAGAAACTATTTGAAACAATAACATCAGTAAAGTTACAATCTACAAAATAAACCCACAAAAATAAATAGCACTTTAATGTAATTTTAACATAATTTCTTTTTTCTAAAAAACAAAATCTGAGGCAATAATAGAAAGGGAAATATTCAAAATAACTATGAAATATTAAAAAATCGGGAAATTACCTACCAAGACATATACTCATATAGATTCATATACTCACATAGATTCAACATTAAAGACTTCATTAAAGAAATAAAGAACAACTTATATAGCAAAAGCAATATCCAGTCTTCATAATCATGCTGATATAATAACAATTACAATACTACTAACACTAACTTAAGGCTGTAATGCTAGACAAATCAAACTACCAAAAATATTACATTATAGAGAGAAATAAAATAATTATAAAATTCATTTGGAGGTAGAACATCAAGGGAATAATAAGAGTAAGAATTAAGGAAGAATAGCATTTCCAGGGCTCAGAATTTATTATAAAGCAGTAATCACCATTTGACATTGCTGAACATTTCCTGGATTGTCTCTCTTCTCTGGGTTTTCATGGTACTTCTCTCTTGTGATTCTCTTCTTATCTTGTCAGCCTCTTTAATTGTTATATCTTCATCACAACCATTAATTGTGGATGTACCCCAAGGCTCTTTCATGGACCTCCTTTCTTCCTACACATTCTCAGTAGGTTATTTTATGAGGTATAAAGAAGACACTATGTATAATGCAATTTTATAGCATTTAACAAATGTCAGCTATTATTATTATATATATTTTTTGTGGGGCAATGAGGGTTAAGTGACTTGCCCAGGGTCACACAGCTAGTAAGTGTCAAGTCTCTGAGGCCAGATTTGAACTCAGGTCCTCCTGAATCCAGGGCCAGTGCTTTATTCACTGCACCACCGAGCTGCCCCTGTCAGCTATTATTTTTTTCTTGTCTCAATAAAATGTATGAAAAGAAAGTATGACCACACACACACACACACACACACACACACACACACACACACACACACACACACACACACCTGGAATAGCCTTGATGAAAATATTAGAAGAGAATATGAAGTCTTTATCAAACAATTCTCTACCAGCAGAGATCCACATCTCTAAAGTCACAATTCACGATCAATTTAAAGGTGTAGCAAATACAATACCCCGTTGTGTTTATTGTTTATTGTAAAGAAAAAATTTGCCTCTGCAGAGGCAAACACAGCCTTTGAGACTCTGCTTAAAATATGTCTGTCATACACATAGCAAGAATCTCCTAGATTCTTTGATAAATGCAATGGCAGACGACTTTGTTCTATGAGTTCCTAATGATTAATATCAAGCCAGGCATAAAACAAGGAGGTGGATACTTGCCAGACAACTGTGCCACTGTCACAGAGGATGCTCTGTACAGAATCCAAATGGAAGAGGGGTTTGCTATGCATAGAGCCATCCTCCAGATGCTCCAGTTGGCAGATAATATTGTGCTGATTGAATCAAGCTAGACTACTATAGGATTTCCTCAATGAAATCAATTTTTAAAAGATTGGTTTAACAAGCCATACATAAAAATAAAATCTATGGAAAAATAGTTTTTTTCAGACATCTTTCCTGGACAGGCACTATAGATAAACTGTGACCTGGGCCCAGAATTGAAGAGGAGGAAGAGAGAAGATTGTATTGCATTTGGTGAGCTACATGATGCTTTCAATAACCCTGAGCTGTTCCTCAACAGAAAAACCTATCTTTGTCACCACACTGCTCTTCTTGTGATACTATATGGTTGCAAATCATTGAATTCCACAATATGTGAATGGTTAAAATTGCTGATCACCCAAAGAGCACCAACATTAAGTGTCTTTTAGTACATTGCAAAGATGACTTGTACCAAAAAGAAAGGGGTCTAAAAGATATAACTTAGGTAATGCATGATCAGAACAGAAGGTGGGTTGGTCATCTAGTGAGAATGAGGGATAGCAAGTAAGTAGCCTGAGTACTTCACTAATACCCATGAAAGGTCAGTAGATAAAATGTTACAGTGGAAAGAGTTCTGGTTCTGGCTGGAGTCAGAGGACCAGGATTCAAATCCTGCCTTGGACATTACCATCTTTGTGATCTTGACCAAGTCCCTTGACTTTCCTGGGCTTCAGTGAGCTCATCTGGAAATCCGAGGATCAGACTAGATGGTCTCTGAGGTCTATGGTCCTATGAGTTGATAACCTCGGATCCTGATGTATTGGGTAGGTCCATGGAAGGTCTATGAAAGGATATAGATTGAAGCTGCACACGATGAGAAAGCATAGATGGATTCTGATCTCTGCCATGAGAAAGATTGCCCACATTGTGGACAGATCGAGTATAGATCACAACTTTAGATGGATACGTGGCAGTCACCAAAGTTTGTATTGCTTTGATTCTTCTCTATGCTTCCTTTTGTTGGATTCTTTTCCATCATGGCATTCTTATGAGACCTTTGGTGTTATGGTGGGTCTTGGGCTCATATTTTAAAAGAATAGAAAGTTGATTAGTGGGATAGGGTGTTGGGTTGTTCATTTTCTTGGGAGTAATGTTTGATGAGAAAGCTTTGGCCACAACTAACAGACCCATTATAATGAGTAAGATAAGGGCAGAGAGCATCCAGACCTATGATGTCTTCAGTACAGGGAACTTTCTGAGAACAAACTTCTTCTTCTCGTGTTGTCAGTTGTTTTTCAGTCATGTTTGACTCTTTGTGACCCCATTTGGGGTTTTCTTGGCAAAGATACTGGAGTGGTTGGCCATTGCCTTCTTCAGTTCATTTTTACAGATGAGGAACTAAGTCAAATAGGGGTTAAGTGACTTCCTCAGGGTCATGCAGCTAGTAAATGTCTGAGGCCAGATTCGAACTCAAGTCTTCCTGACTCTAGACCCAGTACTCTATGCATCATGGCACCACCTAGGTACCAAATTTCCTTTACCAATGCACATTGGGAACTTCTGCACTATACAATGTGAAAGATTAGCCTGGAACAATGAAAAATTAAGCCACCTGTCCAGAGTCACAGAGACAACTTGCATCAGAGGTCTGACTTCAACCCAGGTCTTTCTGATTTGAAGGCCAGCTCTCTATCCATAGGACTATACTGCGACAGTGCTATATTAGTAAAAGGGCTTGAATAGAGGATGTTAGCAGTGGCAGATGGAAGGAAATGATGAATTATAGCCACTGATTTTCAGTTTTAACAGTATCTTAGAGATGTCTGTCCATCGTAAAAATATATATTATAAATCCTATAAAGAGTTATAAAATGCTTATTTTCCCCTAAGACTTTGCTTTTATATTTAAGAATTCGAGATACCCTGCAGTAGATTTGAATGACTTTGATCTTCTCTATCACTCTCGTAATTACTTGTGTCCATAACAGAGCAGTTAAACTCATGCCAATAACTGCAGGCCTTTGAGGGTGACTAGCTCAATTTTCCCCCATTTTGAATGGCATGAAAGGTCGGCTCTGTGGGATTTAATGGGCAGAGGTGTTGTAAACATATCTGAATCCTCATTCTGTTCTAGTTTTGACATCCCTGCCCCACCTATGTGCCTGAGATTACACAAACAGCAAAATATGGGAAAATCAAGCCAGCATTGTATTTTCCCTTTTAACAGTTCTTTTATCCTCATTTCACCTCTGTGGATGACCTGAAAATCACCCAAGGTAATGCCAGGCAAATTCTCTGCAGTCTTTCCCCAAGGATGCCTGTCACAACACAGCTCTGCATTGCATGTTGTCTTCCTTGGAAATTTTTCCTTAGGTTCCCCCTCCCCTCCCCACTTTCTTTTCCTTTTCTCATCCCTGACTTGTGGAGAGCCTCCCAACTGCCAGTTAGCAGAAGCCAAATTGAAATCTCCCTTCTTGTACAATACAGAAAATAAAGGAGTCCTCTTTTGAGCTGTAGCTCCAGCCGATTTAAGAAAAAAAAAAATCAAATTTGTCAACTTCAAGGAAGAACTGGGAATTTATTTCCAGACCAAAGAATTAAATGAAATCAGTCTTTCAGATTTTCTTTTTTTTAATGGCTTCATGATTAAATTAAAAAAAAAAACACACATAAAATGAATCAAATCGCAGCTAAAAGGATCAAAATGTGTAGGTCACAATTTCTCTATTCTTTTCCATGAGCAAAATTGTCTTTTTCCTTTAGGAGCATTGAGAGATCTGAAAGCTTGAATATGTATAGTCCCCTAAAAAGGGAAGAAAAATAACTCTCTTTAGAAGTTGGTTACAAGGGGGCAGCTAGGTGGTGCAGTGGATAAAGCACCGGCCCTGGATTCAGGAAGACCTGAGTACAAATCTGGCCTCAGACTCTTGACACTTACTAGCTGTGTGACCTGGCAAGTCACTTAACCCTGTTTCCCAGCCAAAAAAAAAAAGTGTGGTTACAAATTAATTTCCTTTCTTATTTCTTTCCTACTTTGCTTACAATCCAAGTGGCAACTAGGTGGCAAAGTGGATAGCTTTAGACCTGACATCAGGAAGACCTGAGTTCAAATCCTGCCTTAGTCACTTAGTAGCTGTTTAATACTGGGCAAAAACCTTGTCTCCCTCAGCCTCAGCTTCTTTGCCTGGAAAATGCAGATAATAATAGCACCCACCTCACAGGTAGGATCTCTTCTCTTCTCTCCTCTCCTCTCCTCCTCTATAGTACTTCACTTGCTGATCTCATCAGCTTCTATAGATTTATCTACCATCTCTATGCTGATGATTCTTAGATCTGCTGATCTCAAATTGCCTTTCAGATATCTCAAAATGGATGTCCACTAGACATCTTTTTAATTTTATTTTTAATTTTTTTCCAATTACATGTAAATATGTTTTTTAAATTTCATTTTTTCTTCCACCCTCCTTTCCCTCCCCCCTCCCAAAGCCAGCAAGTAATCTGATATAGGTTATACATTACAATCATGTTAAATATATTTCCACATTAGCCATGTTGTATGAGAAAAATCAGAACAAAAGGAAAAAAATGCAAGAAAGAATAAACAACAACAACAACAAAAGTGAAAATAGTATGCTTTAATATGCATTCAGACTCCATAGTTCTTTTTCTGAATGTGGAGTGCATTTTCCACCATAAGTATTTTGGCATTGGTCTTGGATCATTGTATTGCTGAGAAGAGTTAAGTCTATCACAGTTGATTATCACAGAGTGCTGTTGATACCACATACAATGTTCTCTCTCTTGGTTCTGTTAATTTCACTAAACATCAATTCATGTAAGTCTTTCCAGGTTTTTCTGAAATCCATCTGCTTACAGAAGCAGTAGTATTTCTTACAGCACAGTAGTATTCCATTTCGTTCATATACCACAACTTGTTTAGCCTTTCCCCAATTGATGAGCATCCCCTCAATTTCTAATTCTTTGCCAGCACAAAAAGAATAGCTATAAATATTTTTGTACATGTGGGTCCTTTACGCTTTTTTGTGATCTCTTTGGGATATAGACCTAGTAGTGGTATTACTGGGTCAAAGGTTATGCAATTTTATAGCCTTTTGGGCATGGTTCCAAATTGTTTTCCAGAATGGTTGGATCAGTTCACAGCTCCACCAGCAGTGCATTAAGTGTTCCAATTTTCACACATCTTCTCCAACATGTATCATTTTCCTTTTTTGTCATATTAGCCAACTGGATACGTTTGAGGTGATACTTCAGAGTAGTTTTAATTTGCATTTCTCTAATCAGCAGCGATTGAGAACATTTTTTCATATAGCTGTAGACAGCTTTAATTCCATCATCTGAAAACTGCCTGGTCATATCCTTTGACTATTTCTCTATTGGGGAATGACATATTATTAATTTGATTTCAGTTCTCTATATATTTTAGATATGAGGCCTTTATTAAAAATACTGTCTGTAAAATTTGTTTCCCAGCTTTCTGCTTTTCTTCAAAACTTGTTTGCATTGATTTTGTTTGTGCAAAATCTTTTTAATTTAATGTAGTCAAAATTATCCATTCTGCATTTCATAATGTTCTCTATCTCATCTTTGGTCATAAATTCTTCCCTCTCCATAGATATGACAAGTAAACTATTTTTTTCTAATTTGCCTATGGTATCACGATTTATGCCAATAAACATCTTCTTTTTTTTTTGTCCAGGGAATGAGGGGTAAATGACTTGCCCAGGGTCACACAGCTAGTAAGTGTCAAGTGTCTGAGGTCAGATTTGAACTCAGGTCCTCCTGAATCCAAAACTGGTGCTTTATCCACTGCACCACCTAGTGGCCCACCAATAAACATCTTAAACCCAACAGGTCCAAAGCCAAATTCATCATCTTTTCCCTTAAAACCTCTTTCCCACCTACCTTCCCTATTACTATAGAGGTCAACACCACCAACCCCATCCTTCAGACTCACAACCTTGAATTATTCTGTATTTCCCACTCTTCCTTATCTGTCATATTCAATCTATTGCTAATACCTGTGAATCTCACCTTTACAATAACCCTTGAATGTCCTCTGACACGTCTCTTCTCTAACAGTGCCACCAGTCTGGTACTGGCCCTCATCACCTTATGCCTGTACCATTGCAATACTCTGCTGGTGGGTCTGCCGGCCTCAAGTCTCTCCCCACCCCAATCCATCTTCCATTCAGCAACCAAAGTGATTTTCTTAAAAGGTAGGTCTGATCATGTTACTCCCTCCTTCCCCTGCCCCCACTCCAATAAACTCCACTGCCTCCCTATCACCTCTTGGCTCAAATATAAAATTGTGTGCTTTGCCTTCAAAGCCCTTCATAACTTGCCCTCTTCTACCTTTCCTGTCTTCTTAGGCTTTACTGTTCACTATTTACTCTTCAATCTATTGACGTTGTTCCATGAACAAGACGCTCCATCTCTTGGCTCTGAGCATTTTCTTTGATTGGCCCCCATTCCTGAACTTAATGACACCAAAATAAAATGGTCATTTTCACATACATAGTAGAACAGAAAAAGAGAAGTATACATGAAATTATATAACTAAGTACAGCTTGTTTTTCTTTTAAAGATTATAATATTTAATATAATATATTAATACTAATGGGCAGCTAGTGGCACAGTGGATAGAGTGCCATGCCTAGAGTGAGCAAGACTTACTTACCTTCCTGAGTTCAAATCCAGACTCAGACACTTACTAGCTGTATGACCCTGGGCAAGTCACTTCATCTCATTTGTCTTAGTTTCCCCATAAGTAAAATGAGGAGAAGGAAATGACAAACCACTCCAGTATCTTTGCCCAGAAAACCCCAAATGGGGTCATGAAGAGTCAGATACAACTGAATAACAACAAACAGCAGTGTTCATAGGGAATAGTTCTTAAATTGTGTCCAAATTTTAGCTGTCTTTTATGAGGATTCAAGCTTCCTACATCTGAGTGGTCCTGGAGCTTCTTTTAACCCCCAACACATAACTGAATAAATTCCACATAGGTTTTCAAAGTTTATATAGATTTATGGCTGCCTTGGTGCTTTTAGAATTTTAATTAAAAAAATGAAAACAAATAAAAATTAAAAATACATAATAGTGAAAAAAACAACAGTGAAGAAAAGAAAAAAAGAACTTTCCTTACCAAAAGGTAAAACACTCAGTTGCTCCCCCAAGATTTATTTGTGTAGTATAGCCTTGAGAGGTCTTTCCTGAGCTGTTTTGACTCATGCCATGCAAAGGCAAAAAGTCCAGATCTGTCACAAAAGAAAAAAATAATTCTGGGCAAATGATCTCAACACACTCCTGTTGAGGGCAACTAGTGTAGCTTTAAAACAAAAATCAAACAATACCAGATAAAGCTCCCGAAATATATGGGGCTCTCCTAAAAGATATTTGGCAACTAGAATTTTTTTGAAGTCAATTCCTTACCTTCTGGCTTAAAAACAAGGAAGTTAAATGATCCTGAATGAGTTCCCAAGATGTAACCTATGTCCCAAGCTCTACATACTCTGGGCTTTCATGAGCCAGGTTCAGTATTTAGAACTTCGCCTAACAGATCATATTCTCATTAGCCATATATGTTCTCATCCAATGTTTACTCTGGTAATTCCTCAAATATAGTTTATGCATAGCTCATGTCTATATTTCCACAATGTAGGAAACAGCTCCTGTATAACTCCCAAGGCGACAAATGCTTATCAAGTTGAGGATAGACTTTATTTCATCACACAGAAGATGCAGAAAGTACAATTAAGTCACAGGAGTCCACAAATGGTTACAGAAAACATCCAAGACACTCAAATTACAAAAAACTCAATCAATAAAATTCTCCTCTTGGAAGAGAATTGGTCTTTGGTTTTAGATTGGGGAAATATAGTGACATTTTGGTGTAACCCTCTCTTTCACAGGATACTTCACATTCTGTCTCCAGACCCATAGTGCTACACTATGGTTTGGACACCCTCAGAAGACAAACGCACTTTGGAGTTGTTGGACAGGCAACTCTCTCCCACTTCCAAGGGTTATATATTATCTGAATAACTAACAGTAATAGGTGTGTGTGTGTGTGTGTGTGTGTGTGTGTGAATGGGTGTGTGTGTCATGGGTGTGTTGGGGAGGTAAGTATAGGTTTTCTGCTATCTCATGCTGTGACTTTAAATGCTTCCCTGCTTGCCATTCCAACTACAGGGAACTATTTGTATAATCCTCTTCTTTTGCCAACAGACATTGTCTTGGGTGGTAATTTTTCCTCCATTATTGAGTGCCTTATTTTCACTAATGTGACGCACCTCATAGCTGGAGAAGGTGCTGTGGATTATGAAACCATGTGTTTCTGTTTCAAGGCAACTATTAACAGTTTATAGAAGGGATCAGTTTGGGAGGTGGGTGGGGATTGTTGCTGCTTGGTGATTCTTTGGTTGTATTGCTAATTAGAGGTTGGAGACGAACCGTAATAGTCAATTTGGCACTGTGGGCCACACAGAGCTACAGTAATCCCAACATCTTTCAGGTCCTGAAAATAAACCAGCTCATTATTTAAACCTTCAGGCTCTTTAAAATGGCATATCAAGAGATGTTGGTGTAACTAATATCAAGTTGGAAGTCATGGTTTTTATTTTTGACTCAGATCAATGAATTTATCTGTCTGGGAAGAAATATTGTGGAAGTTCCAGTGTAAAGTTTCCTGGATTGCTAAGAGGTTAAGTGAGTCATGAAGTGGTATGTATAACAGGCAAGACTTAACCCAGTTTTCTTTGACTCCAATTGCTTCTCTCTTTCCCCTACCCACAGTGCCTCTTCTAGTGTCCATAGGCTTGCTTAAAACAGCAAACAATGAAAAATAAAGACAAAAATATATGGAACCTCCCCAAACACAATAGCTAGCCTAGGAAATGCAATGGAAACAAACACGACTTGAAATTGGTCCTAGATCAATGACCTTTTCTTGCATTGTGCAGACTTACATTAGTCATATTGTGTTACATCCCCTCAGAAATGGCATGCCAGAAGAGTAACAATGCAAGCTTTTGAGGGCTTCAGTGCATTATATTTTATCATTGTTGGCTGAGTCTTTAAAGTTCAATTTTTATGCTTCTTTTTAGGTAAAAAGTTCTTTCCTTCAGGGACCTCATTAACAGTCAATGAGTAGGTGCTAAGAGATGTGATGGGAACTTTTTACAGTATATGACTAGGAGTCAGTTTTACTGCCCATCTCCTGGCCCTCTACTACCACCCTTGGCATGGATTGGCTGATGGATTAGCAACTTTTCTCCCTAACTTCCTGACTGGCTTTCCACTGAGATGGAGTGGTCCCTGTGCTTGAGCCATGGTCAACATTTGCTTGGTATTTTCCATTATCCTTGAAGTTAAGCAAAAAACTGCTCTGGTCTCTCTCTAAAGACTACTATTTTCAATGCCAGTATCAAAGTGACTCTCATGGGCTTAGATTTGGGTCCTGGAGATTGTTTCCTGAGATAAATGTCTCATGAGTTAGCTAACGTGGTGAGAAACAGCATGATCAAGGTAGGTGCCTCTTTCCTATTTTAAAGACCTGTGATCAGACTCCAGACTGAAGCTAGAGTCTCAATTCCCAGCCCCCTTTTTCTCTGGCTGCCTTACTTAACAGATGTCCTGGATTTGTTGCTGTGTCACTATGGCGGGCTGACTCAGCTATAGTTTGACCTCAGATTTACCTCCAAGTACTCAGGCTAGAGGAAATAGTTAAGTAGGAGCTAAAGCATACAAACAGACCCACATGCTATATGTGTTTACAAGACTCACCTGTTCAGACCAAGAAGATGTAAGTGCAACTGAATGTTTCTTTTTGCATGGGGAAAGGAACATATTTCTGATGTTATCTATTTAATAGCCAGGAACAATCCTGACTGCTCACTCTGGCTAAATCCCTAAATTGTTCTAAAAAAAAACCCCAAAACACTGAAGTTCTGATGTCACACAGATGTACTAGTGAATCGACTTGCCACAGGGAGAACATTTTTGTTGTTGTTTTTTATTGTTTAACTCCCAATACATTTGTAGCCATGTAGAGCTTAAAGTAAAACCCATTTTCATTTTATAGAAGAGATGGATTGAAGGTAAGCATTCTACATTTTTTCATATGCAAGAACAGGGCTAAATTCTGCCTTGCTGATTTCCTGTTCTGAAAACTAGTCAAGGTACCAGAGATTTGGAAGCGCTCTTAGAGATCACCTAATTGCCACCCCTCTACCCTTCATAAATGAAGAAAATGAATTGATCCACAATAACTTGTCCAAGGTCACCCAGGGAGTTCACAGCAAAGCCATCAGAGACCACCACATTAATTTCAGAGCTCACTCCACCATACCATGCTGCCCAGGGAATTTCCCAAGATCTATTCCATTGTCATATGAATCAACACCTCTGGGCAGAATTTGGATCCTATGCCTGAAAAGCCCAACTACTATTTGGGAGGGAATAGTTAACATCAAGTGGAAAAATCAATATAAGTGATCATGACACCAGAACAAGGATGACCAACTCTACAAAAACTAGGTGTCCACTGCTGTCCCATTACACAGATTAACTGAAGTTCTACCCAGAGGTGGATGTTTGCAGGGATCAAAGCAAAGCCAGCTATGATGAACCTCCTAGAGGCAGCTTCTCTATCCCCAAGCTGCCAAGAATAGTAGCAGCATTAGGACTCAGAGGCTGAAATGTCCCAAAGAGGTTTGGAATTTCATCATTTACTCCCATTTGCCTTTACTTCTGAATTCCAGGGTGAGTAGTTTATTTATTTCAAGCCTTTCCAATATCAGGGTGTTAATAGATGCTATAATTTAGAACAGACTTCTGCTGGAGGCAGGTCAATTAATCAGCAAACAAGCATCTACCATGTGCCAGGAGTAGCTAGGTACTGCAGTGGATAGAATACTCAGGCTGGAGTCAGGAAGACTCAACTCTAGTTCAAATCTAGGCTCAGACATTTACTAACTGTGTGACCGTGGGCAAATCATTTAACCCTGTTTGCCTTAGTTTTCTCATCTGTAAAATGGGCTGGAGAAGGAAATGGCAAGCCACTCCAGTATCTCTGTCAAGAAAACCTCAAATGGTGTCTCAAAAAGTTGGAGATGATGGAAAAATGACTGAATAACAGCATGTGCCAGACATATAACATTTTAGGAATCTTTAGCATTGTAAAAAAAATAAGGGAGAGTGGATAGTACACTAGCCCTGAAATTAGGAGGACCTGAGTTCAAATCTGCCCTCAGACACAACTAGCTGTGTGACCCTAGGCAAGTCACTTAACCCTAATTGCCTAAAAAAGAAAAATAGAAAAGATGAGGGACATGGAGGGGACATAATAGTTCTCCAAATATTTTAAGGGTTTTCCTATGAGAGAGAGATTAGGTTTATTCTACTTGTCCCAAGAGGACAGAACTAGGACTAATGAGTGGAAGTTATAGGAGGAATATTTTGGTACAACATAAAGAAAAACTTTAATATTTAGGTGGAGGATTAGAATAGAAACAGCAACTAGACTTATGATTTTCCTAATATAAGGAACCACTAGGGGAGGAAACCCTCTCTACTAAATGAAGGTCAGCATTTCCCCTGGAACTTATGATCTTAGAGATTTAGCCAGAGCACTGGGAGATTGTCCTGTGTGTGTGTGTGTGTGTGTGTGTGTGTGTGTGTGTGTGTGTGTGTGTGTGGTCACATAATCAGTATGTGTCAGAGACAGGACAAGAACTCAGATCTTTGAGGATGGCTTTGTAGCCATTGTAGGTAAAGCTGTCCAAAAATGTAAAAGGAAGGTAAATCTCAGTTGCTGGAAATCTTTCTTGATGCAAAGAATAAATGGACTTTGTAAACTATTGCAGGAAAGATTCATGATTTGGGTAGGGATTGGATTATGTGACCTCCAAATTCTCCTTTGAAATCAAATATTCATAGAAGTTAAGTTTTTTTTGTTTGTTGGGTTTTTTTTTTTCAGGGCAATTGGGGTTAAGTGACTTGTCCAGGGTCACACAGCTAGTAAGTATTAAGTGTCTGAGACCAGATTTGAACTCAGGTCCTCCTGAATCCAGGGCTAGTGCTCTATCCACTGCACCACCTAGCTCCCCCAGAAGGTAAGGTTTCAAAGGGACCCTAGTATAAACCCCTCATTTCATGGGTGAGAAAGGTGGACTCAAGAGAGGTGAAGTAACTAGTCCAAGGTCATACAAGGTGTCCCTGGCATAACCTGGATCTACTTAGTCTCTGAAGTTCTTTATATTCCACCTATTGTGGCTCCCTATGATTCAATGACTAAATTTCTGAATTAGTCATGATACTGTGTGTGTATATTTGTGTATGTTCTATCAGGCAGAAAATACAGGTCAACAGCTGGGGAATTGTGACATCAATGACTGTCCTTAAGGAAAAAAAAAACAATCTTAACAAACAAGGTGAGTTTGTTTCTGTGAATGGCACCTTCCCCCATTCCCACCCTGCTCCCTTCCAGCTGTACTTCTCCATCAAGCTAAACTTAAACAATCCCATCTGACTCAGAGAGGACCCAGAAAATATTGGGGATTTACCACTTCTCCAAAACCCAGAGAAGACAGTCTGATCCAGGTTCATTCCAGATCCTAGGATGTCAGATGCATAGGCCTGCCCTATTTGACCCCCAATTCTGGAGTCGTCCAAGAACTCAGTGTTCTCTGTCAAATCATCTTTTGACAAATATTGCAATTAAGAGACACTTCTGTTAGTATGGGGATTGGAGTCATATCTTTTCAAAAGACAAGCATGCAAAAAACATAAACAAACCAACCAAAAAATCCTTTTAACAGTCCTGTTGGAAAATAGTCTACTGTGAGTAGTGCTTCATCAATAGTTAAGGTCTGACCAGGAATCTTTTAAAACCATGCAGAAAAAACTAATCAGTATGACATGAAGAACTCTGCCTCACCTGTTGGCCCAATCATAACATCTCACATTTATGTAGTACCTTAAAGTTTGAAAACTACTTTTCCATGAACAGTCCTGTGTAGGGCAAATATCATTGCCTTCATTTACAGAAGAGGAAACTGACATCCAGTGGGTTTCAATGATTTGACCACAGTCACAAAACTATTCACTGTATTTTTAAAGATTTGAATAATAGGTGCAAAGCAAGTGTGGAAATTTTCCATGATTTCAGACCAATGATTAGAACATGCAAGGCCAGTTAGTCACAGGTGCTCACTTTGCCTATAAGGTACAGAAAATGTAGGTTCCCCCTATACAGCTTATGTTGTAATTAAAATATGGGGAGAATATGAAAATTTATTACTTTTCTATGACCAGAATTTGTGATTTAGGATTTTCATTTTCAAATTGGGGGTTTTGTGTATTATCATATATTTAAGAGGGAATTAGATAGGGGATAGAGTTCTTGCCTTAAAGGTAGGAAGGCCTGAGTTCAAGTTACAACCTCTGATACATCCTGGTTATATGACTATGGCCAAGTCATTTCATTTCTCAGTACTTGAGATTATACACTAAAAGTATATGTTGGAGATCTAAGTTCAAATCCAGCCTCAGACACCTACCAGCTGTGTGACCCTAGGCAAGTCACTTAACTCTGTTTGCCTCATTTTCCTCATCTGTAAAATGAGCTGGAGAAGGAATTGGCAACCACTCTAGTATTATTGCCAAGAAAACCCCAAATGGGGCCATGAAGAGTCAGCTATGACTTAAATGACACAACAACAAAAATAAGTTGGAGAAGGTGCTCACCTGAATTGGTAGCTGGAATTTCTTCCCCAGTGAGTTCCCTATGCTAATGAAATCACATATACAGATACTAACTCTATCTTTACTATATAGGTATGAGCATCAGATAGTTTAGAAATGTAAGCATCTGGAGACTTCTAAAAGCTAATTAATTTGTCTTCTCTTTTCTATTACCTTGGATAATGGTGAGTTAATAGTGCCAATTTTGGGGGACAGAGCCAAGATGGTAGAGGAAAGGGAGTAAGCTCTTGAACTCATGACACGATCGCTCCAAAAAACATCCAAATAATGCCATAAGACAATGCATGGAGCAGTAAAACCCACAGAAGAATGTGCTGAAATCATCTTCTAACCAAGAACAGTTTGGAAGGTCAGAAGGAGGGAGCTGCTGTGCTGAGACGGGAATGGAGCCCACTCCACAGTCACCCTGACACAGATCCAGTCCCAGGAAGGCCTCACCAGAGAAGGAGACCCCCAGAGCTTCTGAATCAGCTGAAGTGCCAGTGTCATCTGGAACTAAGCTCACAGTCTGGTGAGAGGGCTGAGACCTTGACAGGGGAGAGACTACAGGGGTCTATGCTGGTGCTGAGACAGAACTTGGGATTTTCACCCATGCTGTGAACCAGGAGGTAGGCTTGAGTAGCAGTGGCCCAGGTGGGGGAGGGGTACAGGCTCATCAGAGCTGACAACCACAACAAACAAAGCTGGTTGATTACCAAGTTGGCCTGGGGTCATCTACAGACCAGGGAACAGGCCAGGTGAGTGAAGAACCTGATCCTTCTTAAATCATACCACCTGGGACTTCTTAAGCTTGGGATACTGCAACCTGGAAACAGTGCCCCACTTTAAAGAGCTAAAAGTCAAGTAAAAGAAAGGCAAGATGAGCAGGCAGAGAAAGGTGAGGACCATAGAAAGTTTCTTCGGTGACAAGGAAGAATGAAGTGCACCCTCAGAGAAAGATGTCAACATCAGGGACCCTATATCTAAAGCTTCCAAGAAAAATATGAATTGGTCTTAGGCCATGGAGGCCCTCAAAAAAGACTTTGAAGATAAAGTTAGAGAGGTAGAGGAAAAAATGGAAAGAGAAATGAGGGTGATGCAGGGAAGACATGAGAAAAAAGTCAATAGCTTGAAAAGCCAAATGGAAAAGCTCTCTGATGAAAATCATTGCCTAAGAATTAGGATTGAACAAATGGAAGCTAGTGACTTTATGAGAAACAAAGACACAATAAAGAAAATCCAAATGAATAAAAAAATAGAGGGCAATGTGAAATATCTTCTTGGGAAAACTGCTGACCTGGAAAATAGGTCCAGGAGAGATAATTTGAAAATTATTGGTCTACCTGAAAACCATGATCAAGGAAAGAGCCTAGACATCATCTTCCAAGATATTCTCAGGGAAAATTTCCCTGAAATTCTAGAAGTAGAAGCTAAAATAGAAACTGAAATAAAGCTAGAAGAAGAAGCTAAAATAGAAATTGAAAGAATCCACTGATCACCTCCAGAAAGAGATCCCAAAAGGAAAATTCCTAGGAATCTTATAGCCAAATTCCAGAGCTTTCAGATCAAGTAGAAAATATTGCAAGCTGCCAGAAAGAAAGAATTCAAATACTGTGGAGTCCCAGTCAGGATAGCACAAGATCTAGCAGCTTCTACATTAAAAGACTGGAGGGCATAGAATATGATATTCCAGAGGGCAAAGGAATTGGGATTACAACCAAGAATCACCTACCCAGCAAAACTGATCTTAATCTTTCAGAGGAAAAAAATGGGATTTTAATTAAAAAAAGAAGACTTTCAGATATTTGTGATGAAAAGACCTGAATTGAATGGAAAATTTGACTTTCAAATACAAGACCCTAGAGAACCATAAAAAATTGGAGTTGGGGGACATGCCTGGGGTTGTGCAGTGGGTGACTGTCTTGTGTCTGAGGCTGGGTTTTGGCTGGGATCCCCCTTGGTCCAGGGGAGATGTTTTGTCCACTGTGTCACCTTGCTGCCCCATGATGACATCTTTAGGGTTAAATTGAGGGGTGAGGGGAATGCACTGGGGGAGGGGGAAGGGCAGAGGTGAAATCCTACATGAAAGAAATATAAAAAGGCTTATGGAGTGGGGGAAGAAATGGTGGAGGAGCAGGGCAGTAAATAACTTTTACACTCATCAGAAAAGTCTCAAAGACCTCAAACTCATCAGAGTTGCCTCAAGGAGGGATTAACGTACACATTCAATTGGGCGGAGTAATCTCTCTAACCCTGCAGGAAAATATGAGGGAAAGGGGATAAAGAGAGAGGGGCAAAAGAAGGAAGGAAAGATTGGGGGAGGGGACAGACAGAAACAAATCCCTTTTGAAGAGGGATAGGATGAAAGAAGATGGATAATAGAATAAATATCATGGGGAAGGGAATAGGATGGAAGGGAAAAAGTTAACTATAGTAATCATGAAAAAGAGAAAAGGGGGGAAAATTGCCCAAAAAATATTTATAGCAACTCTTTGTGGTGGCTAAGAATTGAGAATCAAAGGGATGTCCATTAAATGAAGAAGCTGTGGTATATGATTGTGGTGGAATGGTATTGTGCTATAGGAAATGACCAACAGGATGATCCCAGAAAAACCTGGACTTGTATGAACTGATGTATACTGAAGTAAGCAGAGTTGGGAGGACATTGTGCATAGTTACAGCAGTATTGTTTAATGAGCAATGGTGAATGACTTAACTACTCCAGTCCTTTAATGTAGAAGCTGCTAGATCTTGTGCTATGCAATGATCCAAGACAATCCCAAGGGACTGATGATGAAGCTTACTATCCACCCCATAGAACAAACTGATAAAAAGAGCACTTGTGGATTGTGTATATATATTACCTGCTTGTGGTCTTGTGGAGGGGGTAGGAAAGGGAGGGAGGGAGAAAAATTTGGAACTCTAAATCTTATGAAAATGGATGTTTGAAAACTACCCTTATATGTAACTGGAAAAATAAAATAAATGTTTGTTGAAAAAAAATATTGCCAATTTTTAGAAAAAGGATGCAATAAAGTTTAGAAGTACAAGTTTAGAAGATGGACAATCTATAAAAGTGGTCTATCACTACTTGTGCTTTTGATAGTCACCTTGAAGGGATGGTGACTTGGATCCAGAGTTGATTTGGATGAGAATGGGTCATTTTCCTTTTGGGAAATTATTCAGTGATTTTGATGACCCTCCAAATTTTTCTTAACCATCTCCTTTTACTGTCAGTATTCTGGTAATTATGTATGGCTATCAGATGTGGAATATCATAGTCTCTGAAGAATCAAATTTGCAGGTCATCCAAAAGGCAATGGGGAGACACACAGTGGGTGTGAGTAGGCTGCAGAATATTACTAATGAAGAACTATGCAGGAGGAGCTATAAAAATATCCAGTGAATTATATGATCAGGGAAAGAATAATCTAGTCATAGAGTGATAGTGAGGGAGGAGTAATGAATATCTATAATGCTTCATTGGTATCCAGGCAATCTCAAAAGATCTAGAGCAGGGGTTCTTAACCTGGGGTCTATAATTTTTTTGTTAAATATTTTGATTACTTTTTAAATATTACTGACTTTCTTTGTAATCCTACGTAATTAATGTTCCCATTTAAAAATGGTACTATAGGGGACAGCTAGGTGGCACAGTGGATAAAGCACCGGCCCTGGATTCAGGAGGGCCTGAGTTCAAACCCAGCCTCAGGCACTTGACACATACTAGCTGTGTGACCCTGGGCAAGTCACTTAACCCTCATTGCCCCCACCAAAAAAAAAAGTGGTACTATAAGGAGATCACAGGCGTTACCAGATTTCCAAAGGGATCCAGGACACAAAATTAGGTGAAGAACTGCCAACCTAGAGGAAAGTCTTCTCCTCCACCTAAAACCACACATTTGGGTGGAAGTCTGAGAGTTCTAATACCCACTACATAAATGATCTCATAGCTCTATAAAAGTATGGTTGCTAGTTTACAATTGCCTTTTTTTTTTTTTTTTTTTTTAGTGAGGCAATTGGGGTTAAGTGACTTGCCCAAGGTCACACAGCTAGTAAGTGTTAAGTGTCTGAGGCCGGATTTGAACTCACGTACTCCTGAATCCAGGGCCGGTGCTCTATCCACTGCGCCACCTAGCTGCCCCTACAATTGCCTTTTGATAAAATACTTTATGGCCATTTTGGATTTGTATCAAATGCTCAAGTAAAGGAATTAGCCATATCTACATTTTACTGAAGAGGATGCTAAGGTCCAAGAATACCTCACTTAAGGAGTAAAAGTCAAGAATTGGAACTCTTTTCCTTGAATTTCAATTAAATACATAGTGACCAAAAGCTGTGTGCTGAAATGCTATAGATTAAAATACTATGAAAGAAGAGAGCTGGAATCTCTCTCTGAAGGCACTTGGAATGCCCGAATGGGTGGGTGGGGACAGGAAAGATTGGGAGGTGGGATCTGGGAGCCAGGAAAGGCAGCACCCCAAAGAAGATAACAACATGAGTACCACAACAGCTGGGTACAGTGAGCATTCTTGATGCTCAGTTGACTGGCAGATGGTTTTGGATCAAGACCTTCATTCTCAAACATCAGCCTCTCCTTGGTTTGAGGACTCTATTGCTGTGAGACTTGTAGTGTATTCCTGGTCTCATGTTATAAAGAAATGAGCTGTACTTGTTTTCTTCCCCTTAAGTTTGTAATACAGTTGTTAATCTGTGCAACTCTTTGACCAAGAATGCTACCTTCAAGTGGGAACCCTATGCAATTCACAGCATACATTCTTCTATGATCAAAGTGAGTGTGCCATCCAAATTGGTTTCCAAATGAGGGTTCTGATGGATGATTGGAAGAATGATAGAAATCTCATAATGTTTTAATATAAAATGCTTTGAATTTTGATGGCATGCTACCCAAGGATTCAAAGTTCCCTATAGTCAACTAGTCCTGCTCAACTAAGTTGGGGACCACTGACAATAGGTTAAATTAGGGAGGGGCTAGGCCAAACATAGAATAAAATGAATATTTGAAGGTGTGTGTGGTGTGTGTGTGTGTGTGTGTGTATGTGAATATTGGTCCCCAAGTAAGCACATTCCAAAGCTTAATACAGTATATATTATTTTTAGGTTGTATGTTATCTTGCATTATCCTAGCTTCTTCTCCCTTCCATTAGCTTGGATGTGTAACGATTGGAATGACACCACCTGCTGGAGACTTACTGTAGAAAAGCTCTGCCATGAAGTGAAGGTTTTTGAGGGCAAGACCATGAGTCTTTTCTTTGGTGTCAGGAAGTGATGTTTGCTTGTGGGAGGAAGGAGCGGGGGAGCCTGGCGCTCTGACTCATGCTCTTTCTTGTGGACTCTGGCGGAGAGCGGAGCAAGAAATGTGCTCTCCCTTTAATAGATAGATGAATCTAGGTCTTTCTCTTTCTCTTCACCAAATTCTTATTCTTCTTAATAAATGCTTAAAAGCCTAACTCTTGCTAAAGCTTATAATTCATTGGCGACCACTCATTAGATATTTTAAACAGACTAGCTAGAATTTTAGCCTTAACAGATGACTGTGAGTCGCTAGTGCCAACACTAGAATAGTACTTTGAACCAATGTACACTTATGGTTTTTATTAGTTGTTCCATCTAAAAAAACCTCAGGCTCACTAGGTGAGTATTACTAGTCCTTGCTTTCTGGATGGAGAGACAGTAAGGTTTTTTTTTATTGTTGTTGTTGTTTTTTAAGATGAAGTGAACTCCTTACACTCTCATAGAATCAGGGAAACAACTGGAAAGTAGGAGTCTATCTGCAAAAGATAAAGTCCAATAAAATAGCACTGCATCTGGGACCAGAGAACATGGGGTACAAACGTTGGTCTTGTTTTTGCCTATAAGATGCTGGAAAGGTCACTTAGCTCCTCTAGCTTTCAATTTCTTCATATGTAAGGAGAGAAAGTTGTAGTAAATGGCCCCTTGTTCTCTTCCAGTTCTATGAATCTTTAATCCTTTGATCCTGAACTCACAATTACATATTGTGAAGTAGATAGAAATTATTATTATTATTATCTGCATTTTACAGATGAGGCCATTGAGACTCACAGACATTAAGTCATTCACCTAGGCTCACACAACAAATAGTCATCAAAATGGAGATTTGAACCCAAGCCTCTAATGACTCCAAGACCAGCATTCTTTCTATTCTGTCATGCTGCTTCTTAGAGCTTTTCCCTCTATTTTAGCAGCTCCCACGACACCCCAATGTTCCCTTCAGTTTTAATGACGACCTTGTTTTCATTTTACTACAACAAAATCAAAATATTTTAAAACTTAGGCATCAGGGAACAAATTCAGATAATGAAGTGCCAACTGGATTTTGGCACCCTTCCTTGCACATTTGTCATCGGGAGTCAAAAGTAATAGGAAAGAAATTAGGCAGATAAAAGCACAGTTTTGTTTCACATGCTCTGAACTGACATTATACAGTCAGAGTTCTGGAATCTCTGCTTCTACCACCACGGTATAACTACCATCTTTTATAATCATTTGCAGCAGATATGCTGAGCTGCATTAATGTCCGAGACTACTCCACAGCAATGAAACCAAATGTTTTCGGCCCGAATCTGCAATGGGGGTTAGTCCTGGCTTGGGTTTACTCCTCAGGAGTTGGGAAACTCTTCTCCATTGCGTGCCACTGAGTTACTTTCAATTAGCTCTCACTCCGGCATAGATTTGGACAGAAAACCCTCCCTCCCTTCTTACTGACTAATATGGTGTCAGGAGGCACAGTAGAGAGGATGTTTCCCGGCCTCGCTTTCCCTATGGTGATTTACAGGGGACTTTCAAAGTCGGATTTTCTTCCAAGTACTCTTTACCGGCCCCTCTGTTTAATTTCCAGGAACAAATGGTTCCATTTCAAGGAGATCTTGTTGAAATGTTACATTTTCTCTGTGTAGCAGCCTGGCCCACCATTTCCTAGCACTCTAACACCATATTCTTGCCCCAAATTCCCCGAACATGATCAAACAGAAGACAATTTGGAGCCCTTTCTGTGGGTTGGGATGCAGTTCAAAGCCCTTTAAGGGGAAAGTTACTACTTCAACTACAACAGATGTGAAACTTACACTGGGTTTCTATGTGGAATGGGATGAGGAACCATTCTGTCCTCAGTCCAACTTAACACTGATGGCAGAATCAATAGTAAGTCTTCTTTCCAGGTACAGCTTGTTCTTCCTCTATCTAGGACTGGGGTTCCCAGATGTTCAGCCTTGCTGCATTATACCTAGATGGATCTTTAGATGATTTTCTTTGGATGAAACCAAGAGGTATAATTGTGGACAGCCCATAAAACAAATGTTAAAAAACCAAACCAAACCAATAAACAGTCTTTTTGCTTGTTTGGGAGCTTTTTAATGTGCCCATAGAAGCTCAGGATTTGAGCTGAAAGAGAATTTAGAGGTAATTTTGATTGAGATACTCATTTTATAGGCGAAGAAATAGAAGCCCAGAAAGGTTACACAGGGAGTAAGAGATTCTTGGGATTTGGAGGCCCTGCTGGAAGAGACCAGGGGAGACCAGTTCGGACTAATATGGGGTATTGGGATTCAAGGAGAGGGAGAGAGAATGCCATCTCACCTCCTATGTCTATAAAGAACAAATGGGGTGAATGAATGGTAGCAAAGGGAAAGAAAGTCCTAATTAGCAAAAATAGTCAGATCAGGAGAGTTCCTGAGGTCACCAAGTCACTCAGCTAAGGTAGTCTTCAGTATGTTTGACATGCATGAAAAGCAGGCCATTGTAAATGAAGTTCCTTCCTGTATGGATCATTTTTCACTTAGAGACATGGTTTTGAAAGTTTGTCACATTTGATAGTGGACTTTTATTCTGTCTGAGCGCAAAAATCACTTCTGGGGGTCATATTTCAGTCTCTATCCAAAGTCATTATTACATTCTTGTTTGACTGAAGTTGAAGCCCTGAAGAATTAGAAGAGGAATAGTTCTTTTCAATGATCAATCTAGTTCTGGCCTAAGAAACTGCTCTTCATTTTGCTTCCCTGCTGTACCCATGGGAAGCAGGGAGTATAATAGAAGGTATATGAGCCTTTCCAACAGACCAGGCATCCAGACCCATCTGTGCTGATTTGTCCACTTGCTCACTGTATCACAAGGGACCAGATGCTCCTCTTCTTCAGCCTTCAACCTCTGCCTCTCTGAAATGATGCTATTTGACTTGACATTTACTAACGTCATCCACCTCTAACATTCTGTGTAGTTTCTATGACCTTTGATTTTTGTTTATTAAGGTGCTAGGAGATTCAGTTTGGTGTAATGGATAGAGAGTAGACCTCAGAGTTAGGAATACCTGAGTTAAAGTCCTATCTCTGCCATATACTGGCTGTGTGACCCTGCAAAAATCGAAAAGACTGTAAGTTGTAGATCAGTCACCATTCTGTATTTGTATTAAAAAATCGATCAAAAATATTTATTACTACAAGTATTTATTACCTATGTACCAGGTACTATGCTAGGTGCTAGAGACACAAATACAAAGAATGAAACAATCCCTACTCCCAAGGTGTTTATATTCTAATGGAGGAAACAACAAACACATGTAATAATAATAATAATTGTTGTTATTATTATTACATATGGTATAAATATAAAGTTAATACACATATATACACAAAATAGTTAAATTCAAGGTGGTTTGGAATGAAGGACACTAGCATTTGGGAGGGTCAGGAAAAGCTTCCTCCAGAAAAAAAAGAATTTCAGCTGCATCTTTAAGAAAGAAAAGGACTCTATGAAATTAGAGGTAAGGAAAGACTTCATTCCAGGTATAGGGGAATGGCAAGGGCAAAAGCATGGAGGTGGGAGATGGAGAGTTGTGAGTGAGAAATAGAGGGAAGGCCAGTTTAGCAGGATCAAAGAGAGGTAATAATGCCCAATAAGGATGGAAAGATAGGTTGGGGTCAGATTGTATAGAGCTTTAAAAGCTCAAGAGAAGAATTTATATTTTATCCTAAAAGCAACAGGAAATCAATCACTGGAGTTGTTTGAGTAGGGTGGTCACATGGTCAGATCTGAGCTTAAAGGACAAGCATTCTAGCAGCAAGCAGTGTATAGGATGGACTGGTATGGTGGAGACTCCAGACAGGGTGACCAAGTAAAAAGTTGTTGCAATAGTTTTGGTGAGAGTTGATGGGAGCTTGAACTAAGGTGTAAAAGAGAGAAAGCGGGGTCAGAAGCAAGAGATTATAAAGGTAGAAATGGCAAGATTTGGCAACTGATTGAACATGTGGGGTGATAGAGAGTAAGCAGTTGGGGACAATGCTGAGATTGTGAACTTGAGTCACTGGAAGGATGGTGGCACTTTCAACAGAAACACAGAAGTTTGGAAGAGAGAGTAAATT
The DNA here is from genome assembly GCF_019393635.1 of Dromiciops gliroides. Taxonomy (NCBI): domain Eukaryota; kingdom Metazoa; phylum Chordata; class Mammalia; order Microbiotheria; family Microbiotheriidae; genus Dromiciops; species Dromiciops gliroides. Next base: position 402,990,849 of record NC_057861.1, read on the forward strand.
CTCAAACCAATAAAATCACAAGCCATGTGACCATCAACAAAATGGCACTGTGTGGAAGTATTTGGTAGTAGTCTTCTGTGCCTATAAGCCACTTTAGAGGTGGATGCATGCTGGAAGCAAAGACAAGTACTCTTTCTGTGCCTCATACTGATTTTATAACAGTCTGTGGGCTTTGAAATTTGAGTTTCTGAAGTCTTTTAAATATAGTGGTCTGAAGAACTGAAAGACATATTTGGGATGCCTTTACCCCTCCCATACCCCCATCTCTGTTGAAATCCTACCCATACTCAATGATTCAATACCAATTTCACACCATTTTCCTTGATGCCACTTCTCATAGTTCAAGTCAGAAATGTGCTCTCATTCCTCTAGGTTTGCCAAATGCTCCATCCACTTATGTTATTATATGCTCTTTATATGTTCTATTTGAAACATTAGCATTATGTATATGCCTCTATCCCCTTTCCCCTAAATTATACATGCCATGAAGGCAGAGATCATAATTTATTTCATCTTTTAAATTCCTCCAACACCTAGCACAGTGTTTTATAAATGATAACTGAATTAGAAATTGAAGGAGGAAAGTATTATAAAAATGGCATATTATAGTCAACAGAGATCCTCTTCTCTAGGGGTAGAAGAGAATCAAGTAATCACTCCTCACATTTACTACTTGTAACTAACGATAACAATAACAATAGCTTAAGAATAGTGAATAATCTTCCTTCCTTCCTTCCTTCCTTCCTTCCTTCCTTCCTTCCTTCCTTCCTTCCTTCCTTCCTTCCTTCCTTCCTTCCTTCCTTCCTTCCTTCTTTCCTCTCTTTCTTTCTCTCTTCCTTTTTCTTTCCTCATGGCCTCAAATCTACCATTGACCAGTATGGAATCCTTGACTTACTCCTTTTCCACCACATTGACCCACTGCTCCAGGGGTGGGTAGGTCACTATAATGATTCTAGCCTTACTAAAAACACCTAATCAGCTTATCCCACTGTACCTCAGAACTCTTGAGCTCATGCAATCTGCCTGTCTCAGCTTCTCCAACATTAGGGATTATAGGTATGTACCATCATATACAGTGCAAACCGCTTTTGAGAGATCAGCTTTTTTACAGTGGCCTTCTGAAGCAAAATACTTATTAATTAAAAAATAAAAGAAATTTTAAAAGTATCATAAAATGTCTAAGTGCAAGTTTAAGTTCTTAAAGCTTAAAACTGAACTAATATTGGTGGATCATCCTGTATATATACATGTCTATATACACAAACATATACAGAAATGTATACATATAATTTTGTTGTTCTTAACACACATATAAATTAAAGTTATATATGTAAATTGGGGCACCTAGGTAGCAGAGTGAGGAGAGTGCCATGCCTAAGTCAGGAAAATGAGTCATACCTGGCTCCAGATACTTACTAGCTGTATGACCCTGGGCAAGTCACTTAATTCTGTTTGCCTCAATTTCCTCATGTATAAAATGAGCTGGAGAAAGCAATGGCAAAATACTCCGGTACTGTTGTCAAGAAAACCCCAAATGGGGTCACAAAGAGTGAGACATGACTGAAAATGACAGAACTATTGTTACAATAGCTAATATAGAGTTAATATTTATAGTAAAAACAGTTAATATTTATAATAGTTAATATGTAAAATTTATATGTATATTATATATATATATACACACATATGTAACATTTCATTATTATTAACACATATTGTCCTTGGACCTGGATGATATATTGATTTGTTTTTCAAGGGAAAGTTCTGAGGGAAGGGGTTGAGGGAAAAGGAAAGTCACTGAAAAATAACTGTGATATGAAATTAAAAGGCTATCAACAAAACATTTATGACTATCTGACAAAAAAGAAAGAAAGTGAGGCAGAGGAAGTACCAGTTATTTGCCAAAGCCATCTGGACTGCTTGCCCAGGCTTCAACTTCCCTTCGTTTATCTCATTTCTGTGTGATCCTCAGTTGAGAGTGCTCTATGTGGAACAACTGCCCAGCAATGTGGTGTTAGATAACAGAGTGACCAATAACCAGTTAGCTGTGCCAGATCCAAGCACAAAGTCACATTCCACCAAGGACACAAGAGAAAAGCAAATTTTCATGAGCCAGCCTTTTCTGTTCCAAAGTTACTCTCTGAGACTTTTAGGGACATTGCATCTAGAAGTCTTGACCATATCCAGGGGGACCAAGAGTAGTTTACTTGCTAAAGATAAAGACATTGGAAAAATCCAGGGATCTCATCTATATGGTGGTGTTTGTTTGTTTTTCCATGTGAATGACAGGAAATCATTCAGAAAAAGATTGGTCTTAAAAGCATGTGACACAACATTGAGGATGCACCTGACCTCTCTTGTCAACTTAGAGTTGACTGCAGAGGGAGAAAATGTGACAATCTTAAAAAGCTACAATTTCTACAGCATGTAACTAAAGATGATATGATAACTGCCCATTAAACTCCTTGCAGAGTAATATTAACATTAACATTAATATTAACCTGACCTTGCTTGCAATATATCCTTGCCACATAGAAATTTGATGTCTAGGGAACATTTAAGTATAATAATTGGGTTACCCAATATACTAAACAGAGACCCGAACTCACTTGGAAATGTTTGCTTTTATTTAAAAACAGAATTCTCAAGTGTCTCTCTGCTTTCTGATTTTATCCAGGATAAGAAAGGAAAATACTCAAATGTGGCAAGATTTCTAACACAACCAAAGCCAAGAAACACTGGAAAACGCAGTCCTGAGATTTCTGGTTTAATTTCCAGAACAAAGAAATCTATTGTCATTTTATATCAGCTCTAATATTTAGATGCCTTGATAAACTAAACCTGTCAAGTCTTGGAGGTTCACTCGTCCCCACATGTAACACTCCAACTTTGGACTACTCTTTACAGTACAGCCTTAGTAATAATTCAGCCTCTCCTTCCCTCCCCTCCCCTCCCTTCTCCTTTCCTCTCCTCTCCTCTTCCCCTTCTTCCCTCTCTTCCTTCTCTCCTTCCTTCCCTCCTCCCTCCCCCACTTCTTACTTCTCCACAGAGCCTTCAAATCATTCCTAAAGGAAGAATTTGCAAATATTTGGACTTTTCTTCCATAATTTCACATTTTGTTCTTGGAGCACTTATTTAATATTTATATTTGTCACACTGGGTAAAAGGAAACATAGAAGGGACATTTAGTGTTTTTTTTAATTAGAATGTTATTCCCCCCCATTACATGTAGAAGCAATTTTAGCATACATTTTTAAAACTTTGTGCTCCAAATTCTCTTCCTCCTTCCCTGCCCACTCCCTTAAGAATGCAAGCAATTCAATATACATTATTCATGTGTAGTCATGTAAAACATTTCCACATTAGTCAGGTTGTGAAAGAAAACAGACATAAAACACTTAAGAAAAAGAAACTAAAAAAATGCTTCAATCTATATTTAGACACCATTAGCTCTTTCTTTGGAGATAGATTGCATTTTTTCATAACTCCTTCAGAGTTGTCTTGGATCATTGCATTGCCAAGAAGAGCCAAGTCGTTCACAGGTGATCATCTTGCAATATTGTTGTTACTTTGTAACAGTATATCTCACTTTGCATCAGCTCATGTAAGTCTTTACAGGTTTTTCTGAGAGCATCCTGCTCATCATTTCTTATGGCACAATAGTGTTCTATTATAATCTCATCCCACAATTTGTTCAGCCATTCCTCAATTGATGGGCATCTCCTCAATTTCTAATTATTTGCACCAGATATTTTTTGTACATATAAGTTGTTTAACTTTTTTACTCTTTTTGAATACTGACAAAATAGTAGTATTACTAGGTCAAAGAGTATGCAGGGTTTTATAACCCTTTGGCCATAGTTTCAAATTGCTTTACAGAATGTTTGAATCAATTTACAAATCCACCAATAGTGCATTAATGTCTCATTTTCCTCATATCCCCTACAATATTTGGCATTTTTCTCTGCTGTCCTATTATCCAATCCAATAGGTATGAGGTAGTACCCCAGAATTGTTTTGACTTACATCTTTCTAATCAATTGTGAGTTAGAGCTTTTTTTTCCATATGGCTGTAGATAGCTTTAATTATTTCATCTGAAAACTGTTCATATCTTTTGAACATTTATCAATTGGGGAATGGCTCTTATTTTACTAAGTTTGACTCAATTCTCTATGTGTTTGAGAAATGAGGCCTTTATCAGACAAACTTGCTTCAGAATTTTTTCACAGTTACTATTGCTAACCAAATTTCCCTCCATCCTACTCCCTCCCCATATCATTTATTATATTCTTTTTTTTTTTTTTAGTGAGGCAATTGGGGTTAAGTGACTTGCCCAGGGTCACACAGCTAGTAAGTATTAAGTGTCTGAGGCCAGATTTGAACTCAGGTACTCCTGACTCCAGGGCCAGTGCTCTATCCACTGTGCCACCTAGCTGCCCCTCATTTATTATATTCTTTATCTCCTTTCACCCTTTCCCTCCCCAAAGGTGTTTTGCTTCTGACTGCCCCCTCCCCCAATTTGACCTCCCTTCTATCACCTTCCCTCACCCTTATCCCCTTCCCTTTCTCCTTTCCTGTAGGGTAAGATAGATTACTATACTCAATTGAGTGTGTATAATATTCCCTCTTTTAGAAAATTTTGATGAGAGTAAGGTTCACTCACTCCCCAGCACCTCCCCCATCTTCCCCTCCGCTGTATAAACTTTTTCTTGCTTCTTTTATGTGATACTTTACCCCATTCCACCTCTCCCTTTCCCTTTCTTCCAGTACATTTCTCTCTCATGCCTTAATTTATTTTTTAAAGCTATCATCCCATCATATTCAATTCACACCTGTGCCCTCTATCTAAATATACACCATTCACCTGCCCTAATAATGAGAAAGTTCTTATAACTTACAAGTATCATTTTCCCATGTAGGAATGCAAACAGTTTAACTTTTTAATATCCCTTATGATTTCTTTTTACTATTTATCTTTTTATGATTCTCTTGGGTGTTGTATTTGAAAATCAGGTTTTCTATTCAACTCAGGAATTTTCATCAAGAATGCCTAAAAGTGGGGAAGCTAGGTGGCGCAGTGGATAGAGCACCAGCCCTGGAGTCAGGAGTACCTGAGTTCAAATCCAACCTCAGACACTTAACACTTACTAGCTGTGTGACCCTGAGTAAGTCACTTAACCCCAATTGCCTCACTAAAAAAAAAAAAAGAATGCCTTAAAGTCCTCTCTTTCATTGAATGCCCATTTTTTCCCCTCAAAGATTATATACAGTTTGCTGGGTAGGTCATTCTTGGTTGTAGTCCCAGTTCCTTTGCCCTCTGGAATATCATATTCTAAACCCTCTGATTCTTTAATGTAGAAGCTGCTAAATCTTGTGTTATCCTGACTGTGCTTGAATTGTTTCACAGTACTTGAATTGTTTCTTTCTGTCTGCTTGCAATATTTTCTCCTTGACCTTGGAGCTCTGCAATTTGACTATAATATTCGTTGGAGTTTTCATTTTAGGATCTCTTTCAGGTAGTCCAGTAATTTTCAAATTATATCTCCTGGATTTATTTTACAAGTCAGTTGTTCTTCCAATGAAATATTTCACATTGCCTTCTATTTTTTCATTCTTTTGGTTTCACTTTATTGTTTCTTGATTTCTCATAAAGTCATTAGCTTCACAGTCCTAAGGAGTTATTTTCTTCAGAGAGCTTTTGTACCTCCTTTTCCATTTGGCCAATTCAACTTTTGAAGGGATTCTTTTCCTCATTGGCTTTTTGTACCTCTTTGATCATTTGTCCTAGTCTATTTTTTTTTGTTGTTGTTTGTTTGTTTTGTTTTGTTTTTTGGGGGACAGGGCAATGAGGGTTAAGTGACTTGCCCAGGGTCACACAGCTAGTAAGTGTCAAGTGTCTGAGGCTGGATTTAAACTCAGGTCCTCCTGAATCCAGGGCCAGTGCTTTATCCACTGTACCACCTAGCTGCCCTGGCCTAGTATGTTTTTTAAGGTGTTATTTTCTTTGTGTCTCTTACCAAACTGTTGGCATTTTTTTCATTATTTTCTTTAATCACTTTCATTTCTCTTTCCATTTTTTCCTCTACCTCTCTTACTTTATTTTCAAAGTCCTTTTTGAGCCCTTCTTTGGCCCGAGACCAATTCATATTATTTTTGGAAGCTTTGTATGTAGAAGCTTTGACTTTGTTATCTTCTTCTGAGTGTGTATTTTGATCTTCCTTGTCACCATAGAAACTTTCTAGGGTCAGCATTTTTTTCTGTTTCCTCATTTTCTCAGCCTATTTCTTGACTTTTAACTCTTTGTTAAAATGGGGCACTGCTTCCAGGATGGAGGGCACACTGCCACAAGCTTCAGGGCATTTGTGCAGCTGTTTTCAGAGATACTTCTAGGAATTTGTAAGTTTTTAGTTCTTCCAAGGTGGTATGATTTAAGGAGAGGTGTGTTTATTACCCTCCTGGCCTTTGCTTTTGTCTGCAAACAACTACAGGCCTGCTTTTCTGCCCTGGAACCATGAACAGAATCCCTTTCCACTATGGCTGCAAGCTCTTGTGTGTTTGTGCTTCTTCTCCACCTGGGACCACCACCTAAGACTGTGATTTGGATCTGAGTATGGGCAAAAAACAGAGTCCTGCCTCAGTGCTAGCAAAGAGATCCCTGTAATCTCATTCTAGCCAATTTTCTGACCCCCTTACTATCTGTGGGCCAAGCTGCAGAAGCCGTTTCTGCCATAGTTGATTCAGAGGCTCCCAAGGGCTGTAGATGGTTTGCTGGGACTGGGACTAGTTCTGTGCTGGTGTGGCTGGGCTGCACTCCACTCTCACCCTGGTACAACAGACCTTTCCTGCTAATCTTCTAAGTTGTCTTTAGCTGGAACATTATTTCACCCTGTCTTTTTGTGGGTTTTGCTGCTTCAGGAATTGTCTTATGGTATTTTGAGGGGTCTTGGGGAGAGCTCAGGCAAGTCACTACTTGTCCTCCACCATCTTGGCTCAACCCTGACTTTTATAAAATTGGCATTAAAAAATTTTCATGTGATTTTAAGGCCCCTCAAAAAAAATATGTGCATATTCCACATTTTTGCATGCTATTTGTGTCATTGTGTGTATGTACGTATTGCATTGTGTAGAGGGGTAAAATTTAAAAAGATTATCAACATTTTTCTTCTTTCTCAAAAGTATATTTACGAGGGGCAGCTAAGGTGGCGCAGTGGATGGAGCACTGGCCTTGGATTCAGGAGGACCTGAGTTCAAATCCAGCCTCAGACACTTGACACTTAACTAGCTGTGTGACCCTGGGCAAGTCACTTAACCCTCATTGCCCTCAAAAAAAAAAAAAGTACATTTACGAATATATGTTAAAAATTAATTAAAACTCTAATGGTTTAAATTGCATGGGAGTATTCCATAAAATTCTACTTGATGTATGAAGTTGGCTTTATTTCCACACTTATTCAAGTGTTACTTTTTTCTTTTCTTATGCTCTCACTTTCTTTTAGTCTTCTCATAGTGGTTAGAGATAAGAAATAAACCCTTGCCTGTAGCCGATATCCTGGCTAAAGCTAGAACTTTAAGTCTAATTTACTTTAGACCCTGGGAACATGGATTGTTATATGTAAATGGTAGTGAATTGAAATCTTAACAAATCCTGCTAATTTTTCCTTTGTGATTATCTTTTACATCTATTCCACCTTTTCTTCTAGGTAGCACAGTGGATAAATTGCTGAGCCTAGAGAGAGGAAGGCAAGTTCAAATTTGTCTTTGGGAACTTACTAGTTGTGTGAACCTGGGGAAGTCACTTAAGTTCTGTTTGCTTCAGTTTCCTCAATTGTAAAATGAGCACAATAACAGAGTGTATCTCATAGGGTTGATGTAAAGATTAAATGAGATAATATTTATTTATTCACTTACTTATCTATTCACTTATTTGTTTGTTTGTTCCTTTGGTAGTTCATTTGTTTTTGTGGGTGTGAGGGCCAAAATTTAATGTACTATATTATTATATATAATTAATATACTATATATTTATATATATAATTGATATAAATACATATAATATATAGGGGTTGAAGAAAAGCAAGAGAAACTTTATCATCATCATATTTCAAGATGGAGTCATTGTACATTGTAACATTCTGAGTCAAAGCAAATTCACATTTTTTTTGTGATCATATGAGGATAATTAGGGAGATGAAGTGATGAAATGAAGATTTAAAAAAATTCTTGTCTTCTCAATTCATGTTTTTAAGAACTTTCATTGTTTGATTTGAGGTGGGGAGGAAATGATATGATTGTAGCTTTTGCTAGACATCACCAGCTGAATGTGATAGTTCATCAGTTGTTCATGTTAATGCTTCATTTTTGTGGATTTTCTATTTTGATTTATCTTTACCTGCTTTCGCCTTTAACAAATAACTTTATAAAGCATTGGTATTATGAAAGAGAAAATAAAGTGGCAAAATTAACCCCTTGCATGGTATCTATGGGGCCCTTAACAGTGGAACATTCATTCTTACTTATGCCTGATGCCCCTGTAAATTTATTAGGCGACCACAATTTAGATTTTAAATATCACAGTTTATTTAATATACTATATTATTATTATATGTATAATTAATATACTATATATTAATTTGGTGACTCACCAAAATATTGGGGTCCTGGAAATAATAAGAGACTTTTAGGTTCAAAGCTCCCTCTCCTCTGAACTTCCCTTTTCAATATTTCTCCCAGGCCAATAAGAAAGGAGCCTTACAGCTTCTTTTCCACAAAAGGATAAGATTTTATTACTTGGAAATTAATTAAACTACAAAGGTGAAATTAATAAAAATCAAAGATAAAGAAGTAGGAAAAAGAAATACAGATATTTTCTCTTAACTCTAAACTAAGTCTATGCAATCCCCAGATCATTTCCAATTAAGCTAATGCAAAGGAATTTGTGTTCACTCACCACACCTGTGATGTCTGCAGTTGCTCGCACCACTGGAAATGGGGCAATGAGGGTTAAGTGACTTACCCAGGGTCACACAGCTAGTAAAATGTCAAGTGTCTGAGGCCAGATTTGAACTCAGGTCCTCCTGAATCCAGGGCTGGTGCTTTATCCACTGTGTCATCTAGCTTCCCCCTGAGATAATATTTATAAAACACTTAGCACAGTGCCTGGCACAGAGTAGATATAGTATAAATGCTTATTCTCCCCCTTTATTGTCACCAGATGAGGTGAGGGGTCATGGTTTCATGATTTCAATAGCTGCCATAGAGAATGAATTTGGACCCCTTGTATAAGATACAGGATGATGCCATTCTCCATAGAAGAATCAGGAAGATTCCCAGATGCTAACCGGTGCAAGGCATTCTGTTGTCAGCCCCAAGAAGGAAAAGATACTTAGTGGCAACTGGTGGCTCCATGGCAGATATGTAACTAGGCTAGATTCACTAGGGTTTACTTCAAGGGAGAAAATTTAGAGGGCACCCAATTTTTGAGTGTTCTGATGCCACTCGCAACCCTTGGCAATGTAGAAATGACAGCACTTGGCACCTAGTTAGCAAGATTGGAGGTAAACTACCAGCTCCTCTTCCTACTCTGTCTTCTCCCTTATAGGCCCTCATGGCACATATCCCAGGGTATCTGCTTCCTTCTGTTCAACTGAGGGCATGTGTATGCTGTTCTCCCTAGATGTGGTTTATCATACTTCCCTAGGAAGAAAAAATTTCTAGTTATGACTTTGCCCCCCTGAAGAAGGTCACAACAACAGCTATGTGTAGGTCTAGAATGGCTATACTGGTGTTCTAAAACATGTATGTGAGACATAGTTTAAAAAAACCTGTCAAGATTAGCTACTGAAGGGGCAGCTAGGTGACACAGTGGATAAAGCACCAGCCCTGGATTCAGGAGGACCTGAGTTCAAAACTGGCCTCAGACACTTGACACTTTACTAGCTGTGTGACCCTGGGTAAGTCACTTAACCATCATTGCCCTGCAAAATAATAACAACAACCAAACTCCCCCCCCCAAAACCCCACAAAGACAAAAACAAAAGATTACCTAATGATTGCTATCCGATTCTGCTAATACATATATACATATATATATGTATTAAATACATATATAACATACATATATACAGATAGATAGATACATATATGGGTATGAATTAATGATACCTACCAAATAAACAGGAGGCACCCTGATGTCTCAGTGGGCAGATAGAATTCTTGGCCTGGAGTCATGAAAACCTGAGTTCAAATCCACCCTCAGACACTTATTAGCTGTGTGATTTTGGGCAAGTCACTTAACCTCTTTTTGCCTTATTCCACTGGAAAAGGAAATGGCAAACCACTCCAGTACCTTTGCCAAGAAAATCCCGTGGACATTATGGTCCATGAGCTCAGTAAGAGTCAGACACTACTGCACAACAACAACCAAATAAACATGAAATGAATTTCTTGTGATTCTGAAATCCTAGGCAGGAAACTGAAGGGCTTGGGGGACATAGATACCATTTTAGTTTCTTCTTACATTCCAGGTTATGCCTTTGAAAAAGGAGGGAAGACATGGGAAAAGAACAGTTGGCTATATAGATGGTGTTGAAGAACAGGATTTATTTTTTTAGATGTTGGCTTATGATACCAGAATGAAGGACTCCTGGCAGGGAAGGCGTTCATCTCATGAGTACTGGAAAGAATGTGCTTGGCAGATAGCTCAATGACCTGAGCAAGAGGGCTTTAGTAGAATGTCAATCAAAGCCGATATCAAGCCTGACACAAAAGAGAAGAGTCAGCACTGCTGCAGTTCCACCAAAGGCATGAAGTCCTTCCTAGAGAAGGATGAAAAGCCCACCAGGCTCTGCTGTGGTCAGGAATGATAACAAACTGGAGCAGGTTCAGATGAGGGAGGTAAGATAATGAAGGAATTGGAAACCAACATCATACAAGGAACAGACAAAAAAACCCTGGGGATGTTTTGCCTATACAATAAGACAGGAAAGACATGATACTACCTTCTAATACGTGAAGAGACTGTAATTCAGAAGGGGGAGGAAACCTAATCTCTGCAATTCTAAATGGCAGAATTAAGGACAATATGTAGAAATTACAGGGAGGCAGATTTTGCATCAGTTTAAAGAAGTAATTATTAATTTCATTAATATACAGAACCTCCTTAAGGATACTCCTATCTGCACAGATCATAAAAGTTTTGCAGCTTAGAGTCTTACTGTTGCTTGGGAACTTAGTGGTTAAGTGCTTTGTCCAAGTTCACAAGTCCAGTATATGTCAAATAGGGGACTCCAAGTTTGGCTTTTTAAGAATGGTTGGATTCATAAAATCCCCATCAATGGAATTTTTTAATCTTAGTCTGTTGGGGCTCTTCTAAAGGGGGTGTATCAGTGGCACGTTGGACCTTCCCACCCTGAACTTCTATAGTCATATGATTTTTACCTTTATTTAGTCTCTCTATTTCTTCTATCCATCTTACACACTGTTACTAGATTATTCTCTTTTTAAAAAGTGCTCTTTGTTCCTTAAGTTTTGTGTTCAAAATTTTTGTATTATTTTCCATCATCTGTTGAATAAAGTCCAAATTCTCTAAGTTATTATTCAAGGCTTTCAAGTCCTGTCCTGATCTATCTTATCTGAAAGTGTCACTGTCAGGCGCCCTATGCTTTGGCCTAACTGAAGCTTCTTCTTATTCTCCAAACATACCTGCAGGATTTTGCCTCATGCTTTTAGGTTAAATCTCTCCCCTCCACATAAGGACCCTTCCTCCCAAATACCCTCAGTATTCCATGCCTACAACAATCAGTCTGCATGCAGGTCTTTTATTCTTTTTCTTATTCTGTCATTCTCGGCGGTCCCCCATACCTGGCATGCTTCCCCTCCTCTACTCCAACTACTGACCTCACTGGTTTCACTGAAGTCTCAACTAAAATCCTACCTTCTTACAGGAAACCTTCCCCAGTCCTCAATTCCAGTGCTTTCCATCTGTTAATTATTTCCTATTTGTTACATAGTTAGCTTGCTTTGTATATATTTCTTTGTGTGTTGTATCTTCTATTAGATTATAAGCTCCTTGAGGGCAGGTGCTGTCTTTTGCCTCTTTTTGTATCCCCAGTACTTAGCATAGCACCTGGCTCATAATAGGCATTTAATAATAGTTCATTTAATTATTTTTATTCCTACTACACAGAGCCTTTCTTGATCAATTGTACTGTGATTTCTCTTTTCCTTTAAGTACTATACTCCTTTTTCCTGTGATTAGAAATCTCCATTCCCAAACAGTTTTGTCTTATTTATGAAATTTTTTAACCCCGTAAGTTTTGAGGTAAATTAGAAAGGCAGTGTGGTCAAGTGGAAAGAATACTGGATTTAGATTCAGAGAACCTAGATTCAAATCCTAACTCTCCCACAACTGTGTATATGACCTTGATCAAGTCACATCACATTTCTGGGCCTCAATTTCCCCTTATATAAAATAGGAGGTGCAACTAAAATGATTCCTAAGGAAGGGGTGATTAATTTTTTTGGTGTCATGAACCCATTCTAGAATGGCAGTCTGTAGAAGTCTAAAGACCCCTTTTTAGAATAATGTATTTGAATCCATTTGTTGTCATTTAATTGTTTTCAGTCCTGTCCAGTAGTGTCCCAACCATTTTAGGGTTTTCTTGGCAAAGATACTAAGTGGGTTGTGATTTCCTTCTCCAGCTCATTTTACAAATGAGGAAACCGAGACAAACAGCATTAAATGACTTGTCCAGGGTCACACAGCTAGTAAGTTTCTGAGGCTGGGTTTGAATTCAGGTCTTCCTGACTCCAAACCTGATGTTCTATCCACTGTGCCACCTAGCTGCCTTATTTAAATGCATGAAATATTAAAAAGGAAAAATATATTAAAATAAAGTTATCAAAATATATTAAAAAAAACAAGTTCATAGACCCATCAGCATCTATCCATACTTTATTGACCCTAGGTGAATAATCTCTGCTCTGCCATCTTCTCCAGCTCTGAGTCTATGATAGAGAAAAAGTGAGTGGGGTTCTCTTTACTTCGGGTTGTTTGCTGTGTATGGTGCAAAGCAGTGGTGTCAAATTCAAATAAAAATGGGGGCCACTAAATTGTACATAATAATCCCTTCGGGCTGTGTATTTGTTTTAAAATGTAATATTATCTATATTTTATTGTATTTTTATTATTTTGTTAATTTCCAATTATATTTTAAGCTGGTTGGGAGAGCACTCAGGAGTACTGTGGGCTGCATGAAAACCCCAGACTCTGTGTCAGACACCTCAGTTGTCCAGGGTTTTTTTCTTATTTGGGGATAACTTGGACTAGGTGGCTTTGAAGTCCCTTTTAGTTCTGAGATTCTGTGATCCTGCAAGTTCTGAATAAATTCCTGTGAATTCTTTCAACTAAGTTCTAGAAACCAGGAGATAAACATCCTAAATTCATTGCTAAGTTTCCTAGGAAAATAGCTTACAAGATAGTTGGGGAAAGAATTATGGATGATCAGTGTTCCAGGAGTATTGAAGATGGAAAGTTCACTGGGGGCTGAGAGTGGAGTGCCTAGGGAAGTCTTCACAAGGAGAAGGTTGAATAGGATTTGAACACACAAAAAGGAAGCATGAGCAAGGACATGGGAGCTTTCTGTTGGCAGAAAACTGAATAGAAGCAAAGAAGCATGAAGTATATTTTGGAGATAGAATAGACATCCTTGGCTATAGAATGAGGTTCAGAAAGAAGAATCGTTGGGGATAAGATAGTTTGGGGTGAAATGGTGGAGAACCTTGAATGCCTTGCTAAGGAATGCTATTGGGCCCAATATTATACCCTTTGTATGATGTATACTGACTCAAATATTAGCTCAATAAGTTTTTCAAAGACTTCAAGCAAATTCCATTATTTTCCACAGTGATATCACAAGCCATATCACAGACATTCTGCTCCAAACCCCACCAGGTCATCCAACTCTTTTCTGAAGGGATACTTTTTCTTCCTGACAGCACAATTTAAATGGGAATTTAATTCAGGTTTGGGGTTTTTTGGGTTTTTTTTTGTCTGACAGGAAGATACCAACATTCTTTAGGAGAATGTGGTTCTATTTATTTGGAATCACCCTAGATACTCTTAATTTCATTCATTTAGTTACAATTGGTGGAATTTAAATTGGGCCTTAAAGATAGTTTAGGATTTGAAAAGAGAAAGCGGGGGCGGGGGAATAAACATTTATGTGATGCCTCCTATGTGCTCAGAACTATGATACATTACAAATATTATCTCATTTGATCCTCACAACAATCCTGGGATTTACAATCCTGCAAACCCCAGTTTACAGTTAACTGAGGTAAACAGAGGTTAAGTGATGTGCCTGGGGTCACATAGCTAGTAAGTGTCTGAAGTCAGATTTGAATTCAGGGTTTCCTGACTCTAGGTCCACGGGGCTATGTCTACTGCTTCACCAGCTGCTTAAGGTGAAGGGGGAGTTACTATATTTGATCATTCCCTTCTCTGAACCTTGAACCCTTTTGGGTAGCATTTGCCATTTTTTACTCTGTATAGAAGTTATTCTTTTATCTCTCTACTAAATTATAAACTCCTTGAAGGTAGGGATTAAGTTTCATTTACCTTTGTATTCCTGACAAATAATGCTGTGCATGTAGTAGATACTATATATATATATATATATTTTTTTTTAAGTTGAATTTCCCCTATTTCCAGGCAAAGAGGACAAAATAAAGGAAGACACAGATATGAGAATGATTATGTTTGTTCATGGAGCTGTGAGAAGCAGTATGACTGAAGCACTTGACTTTAAGGAAATGGTGAGAAGTATTACTGGATAAATAAGGTTCTCTAGTCCATAGAATGTAATCCAAGCTTCTTCATCATTCAATCAATCATTTATTAAGTGCTTAGTATGGGTCACCACTCTGTGTTACTACTTAGCCTAGAACTGCTACTTGGTTGCAAGTCATGGAATACCCTGACCTCAGAAAAATATCCATTTCAGGGGACTTGGAAAACAATGGAAAGACACACAATAAGCACCAGTAGGCTGTCAGATATTACCAGCGATGACTTTCATGAAGAAGTTGTTTAAAATGTATCATCAAGGACATTTATCTTGAGAAAAGGAGGTATGACAGATAGCAAGAGAAAAGAGTAGTGGGTGGATGGCTCAAGTGTTGCACTGGTACTCCCTAATCAAAGCATCAGTGTTAGTAAAGTGGGAGTAAACCATGGAGAATATTGAAAGTCAATGTGATGTGTGCAATAGTCTTAGCTGGGCACCCATTCTCTAGGGAATGAACTGAGCTTGGACAATTCATATAAGCAGACAACTCTAGGTTAAAATACTCCATCATTTCTATTCATTTCATGTTATGTCTGAGCATGATTCTCCTTTTTTTTTCTTTTTCTTTTTTTTTTTGCCAGGCAATGAGGGTTAAGTGACTTGCCCAGGGTGACATAGCTAGGAAGTGTCAAGTGTTGGAGGATGGATTTGAACTCAGGTCCTCCTGAATCCAGGGCTGGTGCTTTATCCAATGCACCACTGAGCTGCCCCTTTTGTTTTTTTGTTTTTGTTTTTGTGGGGCAATGGGGGTTAAGTGACTTGCCCAGGGTCACACAGCTAGTAAGTGTCAGGTGTCTGAGGTCTGATTTGAACTCAGGTCTTCCTGAATCCAGGGCCAGTGCTTTATCCACTGCACCACCTAACTGCCCGCCTTGAGCATGATTCTCAATCCAGGGACAACATAAACATTTGTGAATATCCCTATTCCCTGCAACAAAGACCTGATGGGGGTAAAGAACTGGGTCTCAAGCACCACAACTTCACTGTCCTTCCCAGGTTCTAGTAACTTTTCCTAATCCACTCATTTAACTGCTAACTGTGCTAGGCTTGCTGATGCAAACTATACCAGCCTCTTCCCCATTATATGGATCTCCTGAATACTCCAAAGGAAATTCAGCATAATGAATCACAACTTCATTCAGCTGTTCCCCGAAGTCCTGGATTCATTCTTCCCTGAACACTGTTTCTAAGCTTCAAGGCTTCAAAATTATGCCTCTACTACTGTCTCATTCCAGTATTTCCCTTAGTGCTTAGGGATTCCTGTCCTGGAACATCCGCTCACCCTGTGGTTTGCTCATCATAGAATATCCCTCCCAGAGGCCCAGCCCCCTTCAATTGATGAGTTCCTCCTGGAGTCTCCATTTTGTGAAGGGGTCCAGGCTGATTTGCCTTCATTTCCTGGAATGTTCCTGACTTTCTAGGTCCTAAAATAATGCCCTGCTCCTTTTCCTTGCAGTTTCCATTTCTTGTTGTTTTCTTTCCCCAATAGAATGTAAGCTTCTTAAGGGCAGGGCTTTTCTTTTTGCTCGTATTTCTATCCCCTATGTTCAGCAGAGTGGTCACATAATAGGTACCTAATACATACTTGTTTCCTTCCTTCCCTGGTACAACAGAAGCTCTTTTTTGCTGGCCAAAGTGCCCCATGAATTCTCTTCTATCTCTAAGCCCTTTAGAACTCCAAGCTCCTTCCCATGGCAAGAGACCGGCCAAGGAATTTAGATTTAAAATAGTAGGAAAGAGGAGGCCATTGACTTTTTGAACAGACAAATGGCCCACTGAAAGTGTTTGGCTGTAGCTTGAATGATGGATTCAAGTGGCTGGAAGTAGGGAAGCCAGCAAGGAAGCTGAAGTACTAATCTGTTTATAAAGTGGTGAGGGCCTTGACTAGGGTGGTGACAGAGGGAATGAAAAGGGAAAGTCAAAGCACAGAGGTTGTGGCCTAGTAGAGATCTATATGCCAGGACTCAATAATCAACCCAATACATCTAGTATCCATGAAAGATTGATGGGATGAAGGTTAATCTTTAAACCTCTAATTAAGTCATTCCCTCAAATCTCTAGGATGCAGCCCTGAAGTGGCTCTGTACCTTTAAATTCACTCTCCTCACCTCCAACAACAACCCCCCCCTCCCCCACCCCTTCCAGGAAAGGTTTAATGTTCAATAGCTGCGTGAAGACTCTGGTGTGCTTTTGGTCAATAACAGTGCACCTTCCGCCAATATTAAGTGAAGAGTTTAGCAATTATCTGGTGAATTCATGCTTAAAGCCAAACTGGATCATTCAGGACCCCAGGTAATTGTCTTTGGCTTGGAGGATCTCAATTGGCTGTCTACACAGACCAAAGACAACAGAAGATAATTAGCTTTTTGACAAGGGACCATCATTGGCAGAATTAAATGGAGTTATGTTCAGAGAAAGCACAAAGTCCCAAACGTTCCAGCTGGGATGAAAAAAGGAAGAGGGATGTACAACACGTATTTGGGAGAGCTGTGTGTGTGTGTGTGTCTGTCTGTCTGTCTGTCTGTCTGTGTGTGTGTGTGTGTGTGTTGGGGGAGTAGGGACGGTTAGTTATGTATACACATTCAGAAAACCCAAACTTTTTCATTAAAAGATAAGTTAGATGTTGTACAAATCTAGTTCACATGGAAGTAAACTTGTTGTTTTTAAACCCGAATTCAACTCTGAATCATTTGGGTTGGTTGTCTCTCTAGACCCAATTCACCACTCTTTGTTTAATTGGTTGGGTGGTAAAGAACAACTCAGATACTTCTCTTTGCCCTGGGACTGAGTTTAGTTTACACCCATTCTCTGTTCCTTCATCTCCATCCTACTCAGTAAAGGACTTCATGGCTCACTCTCACAGTGAGTAGAGTTATTATTTATTATTTAATGGAATCATTCCACTGTGAAACTGAATTATTTTAATTGGCTTAAAAGAATACTAAATGCTCAGAGGGAAGTATGCAACCCTTGGCCTTGTTTGTGTTTAAGACATCATACTGCTCATACTTTCTGGTGAGAATCTTTGACCCGTCTCTGAAGAAGGGCCAAATATAAATAAATTCATAGTGTGCAGACCAAGTTTTTGCCAACATATATTATATGTCATATAGGCCCTTGTTATATAACTTTCTTCTTCGGGTCTTACAAAGTCCCTGTTTGTTGATGTTCAGGGTGTGTTCAGAAAGTGTATTTTTGATTTATCCCCCTCACCTAGGCAAAGTGCCCTGGTCATTAGTGGGTCTGGTTTATTCTTCGTGGTTTATTTTTTTGTGGTTGTATATTTCCTACTTTTTGTTCATGTGCCCTTGGACTTCTTAGGAAAAGCTCAACAGCTCGTTTTTATAAATCAATAAATAAGTAAGTAATACAGCATGGATCAAAGGCCATGGCAGCTGCACCATGGAGGGAATTATATTGTCCTAGGCACTTATACATTCATAATGATGATATCTTTGGACCCAAGGCTTAACCCATTTTTCATTAGAACTATTAGATCTTGTACAACAGCTTCCATTACAAAGACTGGAGCAAAGATGATTAAAATTCAACAGGTCTCTTTTACAAGCTTCAATATTTAGCACTAACACTTCTCCTTTGCATGAATCTTTTTTTTATCCCCATATTTCCCTGTTTGTGTTCCAAGTACCACTCAATTAACCCCCCCTTACCCTTCAGAGGAGGAACTGCAGAATCATAGGATTCCTGAATTTGTGGATTCTCTAGAGGAAGGTAGACAAAGAGGTTAGCCAAAGACTTGTGTCCAAGGATTAGTAGTATACCTGGTTCTCAACAGAGCTACGTCCATTCCTTCACTTGCAAACCAGGAATATACTTGGGAATTGTAGGCCCTAGAACAGGGGGCTTCCTTCTTCACAGTCTGACAACTTTCCTTTTAAGTTCAGAGGCTCAGTACCAAAGGGACTGCTTCCTACCACTAGAAATCTAAAGAACAGCCCATCACAGCATCAGGGTCCAGTAGAAAGAACACCAAATTTGGAAATGAATTTGAATTCTTGCACTACTGCTTATTACTCAAGTAATTCACTCAGTCTCTCTGGGTCTCAGAATCTTCATATTTTAAATGGGGGTGGAGAAGAAGAAAACTAGGTGGCTTCTTATCTATGATTCTATCATTGTAAGGTGGGATTTCTTGTCAACTTTTCATATACCATGTACTTTGAATTGCCTAAATTTCTGAGTTGGTTTGTAGGGAGTAGATGGAAGGGGAGACACAGTGAGAAAGAGAGAGAGGGGAAGAAGAAAAGAGAAAGGAAGGGAAGTGAATTCAGTGTGACCCAGGGCAAGTCACTTCACCCTGTTTGTCTCATTATTTTTGTCCACTGACATATCTATTTTAATCAAAAGAAGTTTTAGTGTTTTTCATAAATGCTTCCATGTAATGTATTCTTCACTGTAGTAATGCTGGTCATAAGTTTATACCGACTTTAGCTTTATAATGGGTTGCGTTGTTGGTGATAGCTGGGCACTCCTTTTACTGTTTTGTTCTGACACCTCCTGAATGATTTTCAGATGTAACAAGAACAGAGCCTGATATAAGTAAAATTGTGAAGTAAGTGAATTTTGCCTTCATCTTCCTTCTACATCTCCCTTATCCTGACTCCTGATGCCCATTATTTTCAGTGCAGCATCTTTCCAGGGCTGCCTTAACTTGGGGTGCTTTATATTCCAAGACTTTCCTGATTTCATTCCCATCAGAATGATTATGTCTAATGTGCAGGAACCCTCTGTCTACAAGTTGATCTGAGAAATGAATACATGTTAATGGGTTAATGTGTTATCCTTCCTAGGAAATAGATTCATATTTTCACAATGGCCTTCTGAAGACAATGCCTGAAACTAATTGATTAATTAAAATTCTGGGAATAGCAGGCATTGTGGCAGGCATTTCTGGGCAGTTGAGCATTTTTGTTTCCCATCAATTCACACTATATTTATTATGCTTACATGTAGAGCCAGGCCTACAAACTAACTTTGTGCTTTCATGTCAAAATTAAGTACATATAAAAAAATGGAACATACAGAAGAATTTAGCATGGTCTCTGCACATGGGATAACAAGTAAATTTTTGTAAAAGTATATATTTTTCAATTAGGTCTTTAAATTATTTTCTTTTTACTTAAAAATAACTTGGCTTAATGCATAGGGAGCTAACTAAGAATCAAAAAGCTCTGGGTTCTAGTCCTGCCATGGCCACAAATTGTCTCTGTGACCCTGGGCAAGACATTTTATCTTTCAGTACCTCAGATACTTCTCAGATTATACTGTGGAGTGTTTACTGTTGTCCACTGGTAGACAGAGTTCCATTATTATATATGTTGCATTCTTTTCCTTTTCCCTTCCCCCTGTAGAATGTAAGCTCCTCGAGGGTAGAAAAGCTTTTGGTTTTAGTTTATCTCCTTCCATTATCAACACCTAGGGCAGTATCTGGCACACAGTAGGTGCTTTAAATTTGTCTCTTGAAGTGAATTGTTGAAGAAAAGGTTTCATGATCTTTCCTGATTCATAAGTAAAATTTTAAATTCCAGTCAGCATTATTCATTTGTGTTTGTTCATTTCTCATTTTGGCTATGAAAGAACCTTGGAAATTTGGGACTCTGTTGTTGGAAATTTCTTGGCACTTAGACTTAGTCAAAAAGACCATGTTTCTACTTTTGACGGGCTTTTAGGCTGATACTGCAAGTAGTCCAGGTCTTTGTGTTCTGAATCAAGGCCAGGATTTTTCAACTCCCAGTGATATTATTTATTTCCATGTATGGAAAGGGAAAAGGAGACAAATAAGTACTTGGTTATATAGATTTGTGTTCTCTAGATAGTTTGGGGGTACCTATGGAGGATAATTTGGCTGGCATCTGTGTCTTTAACAGGTAAGTTATCAGATTGAGACATTTCGGTTCTGAGTTTTTTGATTTTAGACTCAATTCAGGGACCAGGGAGGTAGCAGCCATGGCTCTAATGAGCTCAAAGTAACTAAAAGTGGAAAGAATACTGGATGTTAAATCAGGTCTCTAAGTCTAGTCCCATTTCTCCTATCTATTGTCCAAGGGGTCTGGGACCAAGCAGTTCTAGTCACCTCACTAACCCTTAGTTTCTTTATCTAAAAAATTTAAGTCATTGAACATTTATTAAATGACTGTGTGCCAAACACCATGGTAGGTTGTTGGGAAACTGAAATATGATCACTAGGTATATGTTCTATAAGCTCTTTCCCAACTCTAATAGGATTTTGTGACTTAATTGCTCTTTACTCCTCAGTATTTACTTCAAGGGCTAAACAACTTGCCTCATTTCCTAGGACAATCATTTTGCAATGTAGCAAAGTGATCATTCTCATCATGTAAATATGTTGAAATAACTGGGTGTGTTTAACTTAGCGAAGACAAAGGATGTGTGTGTCTGTGTGTGTATGGTAGGGAAGGGGTAGGGATAGAGAGAAGAACATATCTTCATATCTTCACATATTTGAAAGAATATAATGTAGAGAAAATATTCAGCTTGGCCCCAGAGGACAGAACCAAGAGCAATGAACAGAAGTGGCAAAGAAACCAATTTGGGTTTGATGTCAGGGAAAATGTTCTTAACACATTTTCTTTCAATTGTGTCTGCCTTTGTGACTCCATTTGGGGTTTTCTTGGCAAAGAAACTGGAGTGGTTTGCCATTTCCATCTCCAGCTCATTTTACAGAGGAGGAAACAGAAACGAACAGGGTGAAGTGACTTGCCCTGGGTCACACAGCTAGTAAGTGTCTGAGGTCAGATTTGAGCTCAGGAAGATGAGTCTTCCTGACTCCAGGCCTGGTGCTTTATCTACTGCACTACCTAGCTGCCCTCTTAACATTTTGAGTTATCCCAAAAGACTTCATAGAGAGGAGGTGAGTTCTCTCCTTGGAGGCCTTCATGCAGATGCTACAAGAACACTTGTCAGTTATGTTCTAGAGGGTATTCCTTGAATGTATGGGTTAAACTAGATAGTCCCTGAGGTCCTTTCCAATTTTCAAATTCTGTGATTCTGGAATAGATGACACAGGAAAAAAGGTTGGTTCTTCTATGACTTTTCTTAGGAAAGCTTACCACTAAGGGCAAGTCACAATCATCTTTTTATCATACTATGCTATAGAAATTCTTGTTTTATTACATAAATTAAAATTTTAAATTAAAGTAAAAAAATTCACTCTCCTAGACAATGCTCCAAGATTCTAAATTACACAAACATGTAAATCTGCTTTGGAAGAGGGGGGTTTCCCAATAGGATCTTCCTAGACCATTGAAATTACAGCCCTGCCCCCCCCCCCAAAAAAAATGACTAAGACTTTGCAGCTTCCTTAGGAAGGGAAGAATTAAAAAGGAGCAGACATCAGGCAATCATGGCAAAGACTCCAATAAGCAAAGGTACTATTTTTTCTCCAAAGCATGGATAAGGTTTCACTTAGTAGAACTGCTCCAAAACAAGGAGAATTCTATTGTGAACATGGTTAAAGGAGCACTTATTTAGTGTCCATTATTTACTGGGAAGTATGCTAGGTACTAGAGATACAAAGACAAAAAGGAAAATGTTCTTGCCTTCAGGGGACTTCCGATCTACTTGGAGTAAACAATATGCACATAAACAGCTAAATATAAACTATATGATGAGTAAATTCAAAGTAATGTTGAGTGAGAGAGGGCTCACAACCCTGTGAATCAGGAAGGGCCTGATTTAGCAAGTAGCTTATGAACTGTGGTTTGGGGCAAGAGAAGGATTCTGTAAGGAATGATGTGAAGGAGAACATTCCAGGCATGATGAAAGCCTGTGTAAAGAAATATAGATGGGAGATTGATTGTTCCACAGGGAAAACCATAGGCCAATTTTGCTGGAACATAAACTGCAGGACGGGAAGAAATGTGCTATCAGAAAAGGAAGACAAGTTGGCATTAAGTCTGAAGGGTTTACTTAGCATTCTGGGGCAACCCCAGAGTGTTGTACATTGTAGACATATTTCTGGAAGTGAAGATACTTTTGAACATTGGCATATTGATATTAAACTTCTTGTTGAATTCAGTGTAGTTTGTTGAAAAGAATACTGGGCTATGAGCAAAAAGACCGAGCGGTCTAGTTCTGTCTCCATGGACAAATAACTTATTCTCTTTGTATTGTACATGGGGAAGCACCCCCAAAGGAAGGGAAAACAGTCACGCTCACACCCCAGGGTGTGTCAGCACACCTGGGTACACATGGCCCACACTCTATGGTGCCTTGTTTTTTAATCTCTTTGTAAAATTTGAACTTCCACTTTACAGGATTAGAAGAACAAATAAGAGAATATATAAAAGTATTTCTGAATGATTTCTTTTTCTCTGAGCTATTTCCTTTAGGAGACAGGTACTCTGTACATGCCTGGTGTTATGGCTATTCGATCAGATAGGGTGTCATGGGAGCCCAGATCTTCTGGTTAAAGGGAAGAGGAAAGAATTGAGAGGAACTCTGATGAATGTGCATGATGGAAAATCCAGGACTTTAAAAAAATCTACTAATAGTCATTTTAAAGTGATTTTTAAAACTGGTAAGAATAGATTCCTGTAGCTTTTGAGGAGAGGGGTGGAGATAGGACTTGGGGTTTGTTCAGCTCTTTTCACCACATCCACTTGGCCATCATCCATAGAATGAAAAGTTATAAATGCAAAGAAGAGTGAATGGTAAAGAATTCACGTCTCTGATTAAAGAACTCAAGACAGCAGTGGTGATGGGTCTTCATACTATTTTATAATATGTTAAAATCATTACTGCAATAAAAAATATTGACATTCAGTACCCAGCAAATTCACAGAAGTGACATGTCGAAAGATGGGAATAGTCAATGTTTGAGGGACTATGCAAAGACAAGTACATTAATATTACTGTTGATGAATTGTCGATTGGCCCGACTGCTCTGAAAAGCAATTTGGAATTATGCTAAGAAAGAGACTAAAATGCGCATATACTTTGACTCAGATATTATACAGCTAGGCATACATCCTAAGGAGGTGAATGACAAGAAAAGTTTGTATATATATATATATATACACATATATACATATATATGTATATATATGTGTGTGTGTGTGTGAATATATATATATTTATATATATATTCATAGCAGAACTTTTTTGTGGTAGCAAAAGTTTGAAACAAAGTAGCTGCCCATCAAGTGGGCAATATCTAAGAAAATTGTGGCACATGTATGTAATGGGATATTGCTGTGCTGTATTAAATGAATAATAAGAAGAATTCAGAGAACCATAACAAGATTTCTTAGAACTATTTCAGAGTGAGTAAGCAGAAACAAGAAAACAATATACACAATGACTACAACTACAACTACAACCATATCAATAGAAAGAACAAAAAACACCCCAATATTTAATTTTAGGCAGTTATAATGACCAAACATGTCCTTAAAGAAGTGAGAGTGTATACCCCTCTACCTTCTTTGCAGGGATGGGAGATAAAGGATATCAAATATTGAATATACTGTTGGATTTTGCTAAACAGCTTTCCCTCCCACCTTGAATTGTTTTTGGTTGTAAGAGATGCTTGCTGAGTAAGGAAAGGAAAAGAATCTGTTCAGAAATAAAGGTGCTTCACGTTTAAAGAGTCGATAACAAGGCACCTAAGATATTTACTCTACAATGCTTCTGCAGGTTTCATTGGACAAATGGGATCTCATTATGTTTAACTTCTGACAGAAGGTGGGTTTTTAGATACAATATGAAATTTGATCCTATTTAAATTATCATGAAATTGTTCCTAATGGCCTTGAATAAGGATCATAGGATCATAGATTTACAGCCAGAAGGGACTTCAGTGGCAATTTAGTCCAACCTTCATCATTTTACAGATGAGGCAAAATGAAGATTGGAGAGGTTAAGTGACATTCCTAAGGTCACACAGAATAAAATTTTAAGGCAGGATCTATGCATCCATCAACTATCATTCATCTATCCATCTATCTATTACATATCTCTCCATTATCTACCTATTATCTACTATGTATCTACCATCTACTATCTATCTACCACCTCTCTCTCATATGTATGTATACATAGATAGTTCATATATATATATATATATATATATACAGTCTCTCTATTATATATATGTGTGTGTGTATATATATACACACACACACACACACATATATATATATATATATATATATTTCAATGTGTGATGTTGATCAATGCAAGAGATCATCAAATAATCAATAATTATCATGGTGACTGAAAAAGCCAATGACAAATAAATGTTCTTAAAAGCACATTCAATGTTAATTCCATGGTTTTATTCTCTCCTCAGGCATAGCATTAAAAAACAGTAGATTCCTTATTTTCTTTCAAAACACCTACATGCTTAAAATGTTTTCATTATTACTCAACTTTTTATTTGACAGAAGTGAAGATATTTGTCCCAGGAAAAAAGTGCCATTTGTTTTTAAAGTGTTAGAACAAACAGCTCCTTGGCACTAAGCAAAGCTGAGAAAGGAAAAAAAATCTGAGCAGCTGTGAAATGGCAGACAGTGTAAGAAAATGAGGCATGTGAAAGAATGTATAATTTCACAAGGGCCATGGTTGCCAGTAGGGGGTCAGAAAGTAGATAGATGAGAAAAGAGTGAGATGAAGTATGTGAACCAACTTCAAATCTACCCTCTCCCTCCCTTCCTCCACCTTGGGGGTAGACAGAGGCAGAATAAAATGAATATACATTTTAAAAGATAGCAGGTTTTTAGTTTGAGAAATTTATAGCACCAACAATTTATTTATCTAGAGACATTCATATTAAAACTGGAATTAACTATATGTTAACAGGCAGGATGTAACTGGTCATGAACAAAGCACAGATTTAATTTTTTCTGTGTGACCAAGTCATTGACTGGTTACAGCAAAGGTCAAAGTCTTTCACTTTTCATTAAAAGAAAAGATAGAGTAGAAGAATATGCTACTCTAACACAACCTTTTTAAACAGACAGTTGACTTGGAAAAATGGGAAATGGACAAAGTAAAAATATTGACTCTGACTACCATCTGCTTAGAAACCACCTCAGTGAGCAAATACTTGTTTTACTTGCCAAGAAAAGAGACTGGGTAACAATGGGGTGGAGTAGAACATTTGCAAAATATTTTGGAGGTGGAAGCTCTCAAAGTAGTGAAAAGAAGTAGAAGAATAAGCAAGCAAATAAATTGGTGCAAGACCTACTGAAGACTGAGCAACTCTAGAACACTTGTAGAAGGAATTGGAAGGACAATAGAGGAAATACAGAATAGTTCTACTGGTATTTTTTAAAATTAATGACTAATTTTTTAATCAATTATGATAATAGAACCACCATGTCTGGATTTACCACCTCAATACCAATGATCTATTTGAGGATATTGCAATAACACTCAAGGGAATAATGTTAAGACAAAAAATTGGATCTACTGGAAATGCCAACTGGATCTACTGGAAAGGCACTCAGGGATCTATTCTCAGGATATTGCAAACTGGAGAAAATTACAAAAGAATGGAGAAGACCATGAATGATATTTATCCCCAAAAGGTGGGCAAGAAGACATCAGAAATTATTGACTCGTGCCTGTTTTTATATCTCTGCAAAATATTTACCAAAATGGTCTACATGCACACATACATGCATACATACACACAGTATATATGTATACATATATACACACAAATGTACATGTGTATACAACACATACATATAGACAAACATACCTATACACATATTGAGATATCTGGTGAAAAGAGGGCACTGGAAGCTTTTTGCTTAAAAATTTCTGTACAACATAATTTATAATCACATGACTAAGTGAGAGATGTAGCAAATAGAGGATTCTGCTATTATCTATTGTTATTTATCTTAAAAATCATTTGACCTAAAAAAAGCAGGTGCCTCCCATAGGATAGGGACTCTCCCTGTGATTTCACTGATACAGGGAATTTCTGGTTGAGGAAACTTCCTCTACCAAAACAAGTCAGCACTTCCTCTGCAACTGATAGCTTTAAAGAATTGCTTAAAGTAGTGAGAGGTTACACAGAGTCACACAGTCAGTGTGTGTCAGAAATGAGTCTTGAGTCCAAGTCTTCCTGGCTTTAAGGTCAGCTCTTTATCCAGTATGCCACTTAAAAATTCAGGTGCCTCCCATGCATATTTTCCCACATTTATTTATTTTATTTTTAATTTATGGAGTAAAACAAGCATTTCCATAACATAGCATAATTAAAAAGATGATTGCACATGAAACTGCAAATCTATTATGTACAACCTACTATTCTTTTTAGGCACATAATAAAGTTATCATGTAAATTTCCTTTTTTCCTTTTTTTTTCTTCCCTCCCCCTCCCCTATCCTAGAGATGGCTACTGTTAGACACAAATAGATACAGATGTAAAATTATTTTACACATACTTCTATTTATCATATTAAAATTATACAAGACAGATAGATGTACTGTAAAGGCAGCTTTGTTCAATAATCCACTGAGTATTAATATCAAACAAGGCACAGAACAGGGAGACCGATGTGCACCTAAAGATTCATAGTGTTTAGAGTTCAAGGGGTTGTTGAGGATCATGTTGTTCAACCTTCTGATTTTACAGATGAAGAAACGGAATCAGAGTTTCACCCATGGTCATATAAGTAATAAGTAGCAGAGATGAAATTTGAATCCAGGTCTTTTGACTGCAAATCCGCTGTTCTTTCCAGTACACCACATTTGAAGGTGATAAATTTTGGATCAGTCCTCTCTTTTAAAAAAGATTTTCAGTGGGAGAAATGCCATCATCAACAACAAACACTTAATGAATAAATGCTACAGTACTTTGAAGCAGTTCTAATGTCAGTGGAATAATTTTGATTGACTCAATTTGTTACATGGAAATTTTCAAGAGAAAAATAGCATCTGTTCAAACATCCTTGGACAGCTTTTATAAAAGAGACCTGGACCATCCACATTATCCCCCTCCTTACTCGAAGTCCTTCTAAATCCTAACAAGGAAAATAAAATTATTGTTAATTAATATTGAAATAGCTAACATACAATCACAGATTTAGAGTTGGAAGGCAAATTAAAGGCCACCAAGTTCAACCTTCTCATTTTGCAGATGAGGAAACTGAGGCACCTCGAGGTTAAGTGACTTGCAAACATGCTACAGTTTTGTTTGTGTGTGCTATGCATGCATGTGTATTTTGTAGCTTATTGGCACAGTTCATATGACAGCTCAAATTTATGTATGGCTTAACGCTTTTTAAAGCATTTTCTTTACAAGCCAGTGAGGTAGGTATTACAACTATTATTTGCATTTTATAAAATATTATAATGAAGATCAGAGATGGGAAACAATTTTCCCTTAGTCTTGCATGTAGCAAGAGGCCATGCTGGTGTTCCTACCCAGATCTCATTCCAAGCATTGTACTCTAATAAGTCTAAGTTGCTTCTAGGTCTCCCATTGCATCTGGGGCTGTCTCCAGTCATCCTGATATATATCTTGTCACTGGACCTAGATGGCTCTGGAGGAGAGAGTGAGGCTAGTGACTTTACACAGCCCTCCCTCACTTAAACTCAATTTGGTGCAAAGTCATGACATCACCCCAATGACATGGTACTCTTCAAGAATGAAGGACAAACAACAACAGGTTGCCTCTACTTAATATATACACTGCCTTTATGGCCATTTTAAAGGGCTTAGATGTATGATCTTTATTGCTTTAAATGATCATTGAGATTTTTAATTACTTTATCTTTGCTTTGGAGAAATCTATTATTTGTTTGATGATCAGTTCTTGATTGCGACTTATAAAGGAAATGGACTGCCATTGGAAGAAATACTTGTCCTCACTGGGGGTCCTCGAGCAATGGCCAGATGGCTATTTCTTGTCAGGTATGTTACAGGAGGGATACTTATTCAAGTATAATGTATACCTGGACTAAATGGTCTCTGACTTCCCTTCTAACTCTGAGGTTCTATGACTATAAGTCATAAATTGTTGATATATATATATATTTGCGGGGAAATGAGGGTTAAGTGACTTGTCCAGGGTCACACAGCTAGTAAGTGTCAAGTGTCTGAGGCTGGATTTGAACTCAGGTTCTCCTGAATCCAGGGCTGGTGCTTTACCTACTGTGCCACCTAGCTTCCCCTCCCCTATATATTTTTTAAAAGCAATATTTATTTATATCAATCTACTTTATAGCATGATTTCTAGAAAAATCAATAATATAATATTTCAGTGAGCCTTGCAGAATTGCTTCTGGGAAGATGAGGACCACCAGGCTTTACTATTTGCCCTGCCTCTGCCTTCTATCGTTTTCTAGACCTTATAATCTTCCCTTTATCAATGCCATGCATACTCTCAGCACAATCATCTGATCTCTGGGCTCTGGGCTTTTTCTTTGGCTAGTCCCCTTGCCTGGAACACTCCCCCTGCTCCGCTCTGACTGCTGACCTCCCTGGCTTCTTTTATGTCCAAACTAGAATCCCACTTTCTACAGGAATCCTTCCTTAACCTCTCTTTATTTCAGTCCTTTCCTATTTACCCTGCATACAGCTTGAGATATATAGATATATAGATATAGATATAGACATAGATATAGGTATAGGTATAGATATAGATAGATATAGATATATAAATGTGTGTGTGTATTTGTTTGCATGCTGTCTCCCCCATTAGATTGTAAGCTCCTTGAAGACAGGGACTGCCTTAGCACAGTGTCTGGCATATAATAGGTGCTTAATAAATGCTTTTGGATTATTTGTTATCTACTGATATAACCTAAGAACCTCTGAACCTTGCCATCTGTCCCACTAATTCATTGTTAGAATTTCTGGACTTTGTCATCTGTCCTTCAGCTAAAATTTCTTTTGTATTATCTTTCCTCTTCCCTCCCCCCAATTCCCCAATTAGAGTGTCAGCGCCTCAAGAGCAAGAACTGTCTCCTTTTTCTGTTTGTACCTTAAACATTTAGCATAGTTCTTGGCACATAAAAGTTCTTTTAAAAAATATTCATTTTAAAAAAATTTGAGTTCCAAATAATCTTTTCCCCGCCAGCCCTTCCCTAACTCATTAAGAAGGCAAACAACATAAGATCCATTATACATGAAAAATCACGTAAAACATATTTCCATATGAGCCAAGTTGTAAAAAAGGAAAAAATAAAATAAAGTGAAAAAATATACTTCATTCTGTACTCCGAGTTCATCAGCACATAAGTTATTAATAAATGCTTTTAATTAATTAATTTGTTCATACAAGTACTTCTTTTAATGATGCAAATCCCAGCTCCTGCATTTTCACAGCTTATGCAACTCTCTTCAATGTCCTCCATAAATCCTCCACAGAGGACCAACACAGGAAACAAAAGAAAATCCCAAAATACATTCAATTCACTAACAGCCTGTGATGGAAAGTGAGAATTTTTTAATGTTATATATTATTCAAATATACAAAATTTACATTATTCAAAATATATAAAATACAAAATTCAGTTGCATACAAAGCAATATCTGCTAGATTGATGGATGAGGGGAAAGAAGGAGCTATGATTTCCTTTCATACCCCTATGGAGGATCATGGTAACATGGATTTAGAGATGGAAAGAATCTTAGAGGTCATCTAGCAAATTTCCTTCATTTTACAGATGAGGAAACTGAGGCTAGGTAAAGTAAGAGAGTTACATGGAAGAGCTGGGATTTGAACCCAAGTTTCCTGCCTCTTTTCACAATACCATCCCCAGAGAAGTCCAGATGGTCTCATCAGTGTCACTGACTTCTTTTTTTACTCCTTCCCCTTACAAGTTTCAACTGCCTTGAGTATTTTGGCAATTTGAATTTTTATATTATGAATCATCATGAAACTTGAACCTTTGTAAAATCTCTATGCTCCAGTTAACTACTTCATGTCCCTAATCCTATGGATTAGGAGCAAGGGGACTGGAATGGAATGATGTTTTGGAATGAAATTGAGCACTCAGCCAAGGGAAAATGGTGATTTAAATAACAAACCAGGAATTTTCAGAATTGCAGAATCGCAAAATCTCAGAGCTGGAAGGGATCATAGAAGCTAGCAGAATGTAAGCTCCTTGAGAACAGGGAATATCTCACTTTCAAATCTTCTGTATCCCTACACATAGTAGCAATTTTGTGAATTCTTTTGAATTCACGATTCTCTATAGTCTGGACACATTGATCTACTTGCAGTGCCTCTCTCATCTCTATGCCTTCTCATTGATGGATGCCCATGCCCGGAATGCTCTTCCTCTCTATCTTCACACCTTATGTTGCTTGGTTTCATTCAAGATTTAGCTCAGCTTCTGCCAGAGGTGGCCCTGGATTCAGGAGGACCTGAATTTAAATCCAGTCTCAGACACTTGATAGTTACTAGCTGTGTGACCCTGGGCAAGTCACTTAACCCTCATTGATCCTCCAGAAAAAAAAAAAAAAGTATAGCTCTTGATCCCTCCCAGAGATATAGTTTGACTTCAAGTAATAAAATAACTCAAAAGGCCATGGAAATATGGAGGCTGTTTCATGTTAGTTATAATTTCTTAAGTGTAAAAGGCATTATTGAGAACTTGAAAAGGAAGTGGACTACTCATGTATCTAGAATGAGAGGTAATAGAGAAACAGCCTGAGTGCTATGTTGAGTAGTCCCAAAATGTCTAAAGAAAGGGGCAGCTAGGTGGTGCATGGATAAAGCACCATCCCTGGATTCAGGAGGACCTGAGTTCAAATTTGACCTCAGATACTTTACACTTACTGGCTGTGTGACCCTGGGCAAGTCACTTAACCCTCATTGCCCTGAAAAAATAAAGGTGTCTAAAGAAGGTAATGGAAGTGAAGACATACACAAGAATTGTACAGAATGAGGAGGAATAGAAGGGCTATACATAAAATCCACCTCCAAAGAGAGCTGATATTGATTGAGCACAGATTGAAGCATGCTATTTTCACTCTTTCATTTTTTTCTTTTATTCAAGTTTTCTTATACAAAATTACTAATATGGAAATGTTTTACATAATTGTACATTGTAAAGAATTAATTGTTATTTGAGGGTTTTATGCCTTGGCGTGTACTGGCCTGGGACTCCACAAACCCCACTGTGCTCCATCCACTGGTTGTAGCTATTGCCATGGCGCTGGCACCTCACGTCATCACCACTCACTGACGCATACATAGGCCTGGCAAAATTATAATGATTGGAAGCCTAGTGAGGGCAGTCACGTGACTGTCAGAGTGGTCATCCCATTGGCTGGGGCTGTGTGGGGTTTTTCTGGGATTGGGGGAGGAGAATTGGGCATTCTAGAGCTGGACGCTGGAACGACAGGAGGTCTGCTGCATACTTCTCAGCTGATTCCTGGGCGGTGGTATCTTTTGAGGTTGTATAATTTCCCTTTCCCCATTTTATTTCCTTTCCCTTGATCCTACTGATCCTGTTTGTGTTTTTTTTAAGTTCATTCTTGTTAAAATAAATCCTGTTCTGTTTTGAGGGAGGCTGCTGGTCTCCTTCCTTGCCCCAATATTACGGCGAGCCACTTAGCTAACACTCCCCAACATATATAACCTATATCTGATTGCTTACCATCTCAGGGAGTAGGGAGTGGGGGAGGAGGAAAGGAGGTATAGAATTTGGAACTCAAAACTTTAAATAAAAATGTTCATTATCATTTAAAAAAATAGAGGGGCCATAACATTGGTAGAGGAGTCCTTGGAAAATATCCTGGATTTATCATATAAATGAGTTAACAAAATTATTTTCTTTCTTTTTCATTTTCTGAGACAGGAACTAATGTTATAAAAATCATTGATTTTCAGTTTTCCTCAAAATGTTCCACAAGATGTTTGTTAAAAATATGTTGAAATTTTAGAAAATCATCCCAAGACCTTCTAAGCTTGGTTTCTTTCCACATTATGGAAAGAACATGTGTTTATTAGAAATGTCAAGTCAAGAAGCATTTATTAGGCACCTACTATGTGTCAGGCACTATGCCAAGCACTGGGGATGCACATAAAGGTAAAACCAAAACAACAACAATCCAAACAGTCCTCACTCTGAAAGAGTTCACAGTCTGTTGGGGAGACAACATGTAAACTAAAGTATACAAACAAGAATTGTAGGTAATATCACAAGGAAGGGCTGCTAGGTGGTGCAGCAGATAGAGCACTGAGCTTGGAATCAGGAAGATTCATCTTCATGACTTCAAATTTGGCCTCAAACACTTACTAGCTATATGATCCTGGGCAAGTCACTTAACCATGTTTGCCTCAGTTTCTTCATCTGTAAAATAAATTGAAGAGAAAACGTCAGAGAAAATGGGGTCATGAAGAATCGGGACATGACTGAAATGACTGAGCAAAAAAAAAAATCCCAGGGAAAGGTACCAAAGGAAGATCAAGAAAAGCTTGCATAAGGTGGGAACTGGAACTTGAAGGAATCCAGGAGAACCAAGAGATTTAGATGAAGAAAGAGAGGGTTCCAGTTTTGGGGACAGCCACTGAAAATGCAGCAGGATGGACTAGATAACTTTTCATAACCTTTGAAGAGCCCTTCTAACCTTAGATCTCTGAAACAACAAAAAAAGAGTAAAGGTCATCTAAAATGGACCATATTTTCTTTTTACTGCTTTTGAAAATATGAAATATTTATTTAAAAACCAAAACCTGGGGGCAGTTAGGTGGCATAGTGTATAAAGCACTGGCTCTGGAGTCAGGAGGACCTGAGTTCAAATTCGGCCTCAAAAAGTTGACACTTACTAGCTGTGTGACCCTGGGCAAGTCACTTAACCCTCATTGCTCCACCAAAAAACCAAAAACAAACCAAAAAACTGAAACCTAGAAATGATTACTGTTCTTGGCTATGGTAGCATTTATATATATAATTTTCACTAAAGAATTTGCAACATTTCACCATATGTCATTTTAATTATTCCATCAATTTGACAAAAAATAAATTTACATTCCAAGGAGGAATGGTCTTTTGTTCTATGCAAGGACCCAAATGAGCCCAAAAAGAAAAAAACAAAAAAACCAGGTAAGTCAAGTCTATTCTCAGCTCCAAACCCTTCCCTTTTTTTATGTCTTTTTAGACCTTTGTTTGAGGAGAGAACCCTTATTCCCTCAATCATGGAATTCACCTCATCATTTCCCACCTGGCTGCTCTCCTGAACTTTATGATTTCTAGAAAAATCATCATTATGCAAGACAAAAATCAACTCTGAAACCAACCCTTTTTCCATACCCCCTGCCCCTGGCATCCTTCACTCCTTCTGGTGTGGGGGGCATTAAGCCCCTCCATTTAAGGAGTTTCCCCAAGACCTAGCTGCAGGACTTCATCTTGTCCTTTTTAGCCTCTTTTTATATACTGTCATCCCCCGTTAGATTAAGAGCTCTTTGAGGGCAAGGACTGTTTTGTACTTTTCCTTTGTATCCTATACCTTTTTCTTGTATTCCCAGCTCTTAGCAAAGTATCTGGCATATAGTAGGTGCTTAATAAATGTTTATTGACTCTGACTCAGACCACATAGAGACAGATCTGGACCCTCAGAGTTGAAAGGGTCTTATCTCATTTTGTAGATAATGAGCCCCAACTGAGTTTAAGTGATTGGACACATCCAAAATCAATTACTGAATCAGCTGTAGAGGCAGGATGAAAACCTGGCTTCCTCCTTGCCAATCCAGTAGTATTTGCACTATACTGCTGCTGCCTCTTTCCCTCTTTGCTATAATTCTCTCTCCACAGGACTTTTTGCACAACCCTGACATTCTGAGTGCCAGGACTCAGGCAATTCAACCTGATTAACACTTTAAAGGGTTAGGGATTCTCTATTAATTTACTTACCTAGGAGTGGTTGGGTTTTAAAGAAGATGGCTTGTAGAACAGTGGTGTCATATTAAAATAGAAATAGGGACCACTAAACCCTCCATAAGAATTTCATTGCATATGGCCTTAGAAAATCACATATTAATGTTTATTATTATTGAATCATTTCAGTCATGTCTGATTCTGTGACCCCATTTCGGATTTTCTTGGCAAAGATACTGCAGTGGTTTGCCATTTCCTTCTCCAGCTCATTTGTCAGTTGAGGAGTTGAACCAAACACGATCAAGTGACTTGGCCAGGGTCACACAACTAGTAAGTATCTGAGTTCAGATTTGAACTCAGGTCCTCCTGAAGCTAGGGTAGGCACTCTATCTACTGTGCTACCTAGCTGCCCCAATATTAACATTATTAAAAATGTTAACATTATCTATTTATTTATATTTATTTTGTTAAATATTTTTATTTATTTTGTTAAATATTTCCTATTTACACTTTAGTCTGGTTCTGACTGTACACAGAAGTACTGCCTATGGGCCCTGGGTTTGATACCTCTGCTGTAGAGTTCTGTACAGGGTGGGCCAAAAGTCACAAATATTTAATAAATCCTTTATTTTTTGTTTTTAATTTATAATACCATAGCATCATAGAGAATATACGTAGGAAATAAATTTATATTATGTGTGAAAAATCAAATCTCATAAATGGTGAAAAATAAAGAAAAAATATTTTTCAAAAAGTTATTAAAATATCAGACCCTTTTGTGACTTTTGGGTCACCCTATATTTAGTCCAAAAGGATGAATCAAGTACTGTTGCAAGGGTAGACATTTTGAGACAAAGAGACCTTTCCAGGATCTCTCGTATCCCATTAGGGAGACTTTCACTTATTACCCTTTCACAGCTGGGCCTTGGTGACTGGATTTTCTTTGGGAAGGAACCTAGGGACTAAGTGAAGAAAAGAATGAGAATATTAGGAAATATACAGATTTTATTCCTTGCAATACGGTTGCATTCCTTGCAACTCTCCCCCAATTTTCCCCCGTTAGAATAGGGTGGATGGAGTTGGGAGAAATTCTTCAATTTCTTGCTCTGAAGTAATGTGTTTAATTAAGACACTAAAGGGAGCAAGGTACATCTTTTAGACTTCATTCCATATAAAATATGTTGAAATATGTGCTACAATTCCAGTTTACTCAATGCAGAAACTGAGGCTCAGGGAGAATAAGTGATTTGTTCAAGGTCTTTTTGTTAATCACTAGCAAAAAGGATACTTGAATACTATACTCTTGAATGCTTGCTGGTATTTCTAATTATTGAGAAGAGATTACTTTCTTTGATGTTCTACTAGTCCCAGAGCCTCATCTCAGCTGTTAATTTGGAAGGAGAGATGGGGGCTTTTTTGATAAAGGGTCTTGTATATATTGTGCTACCATAGAAGTAACCAGCACAGTGGACTAAAGGATGATTTTGCCATCCACTGTCCTGGATTTACGTCAACAACAACAACAAAACATTTAGTCCTCATCCAGTAGTATTTTCTATTATTTTCTATTCTGGGAAGATGGGCCAGCAGTACTTAGGTGAAGAGGAAAATAGCCATAATTGAAAAGCCATTGGAAGAAACAAAGTGTATCTGTTATTCATAGTCCAATTTCACCTTTAGCTGGGGACAATTTATTTTGACTCATGCATTAAGTGCCCATTATGAGCAAAGGTTCTATGATAGGTTCGGAAAAACAACATCGTTTTTTACCCTTAAGGACTTCCTGGGAGGATGCAACATGTATTTATATAAATATGATACAAAGTACAGCGTGATGTAAGCACAAAAGAGATTCAGGGAAACTGTCTAGGTGTAGGGAAATATGAGAAGGGGAAGAACACTTTCAGCTGAGGGATCAAAGAAGGTTTTATTGAAAAAATGGTCCCAGTACCTGAATTAGTCTTTGAAGGAAGAAAAGGTGGAGATGAAGAGGGAGTCCAGTTTGGGTGTGGGTGTTGGCCTATGCCAATATGGAGGAAAGAAATAACAGGATAAGTGTGAAGACCATCTGGTAGTCCAGTTTCACTGGGGCATGGTATATAAAAGGAAATACTCTGAAATAAGACTGGAAAGACAGATGGGAAGCATGTCATAGACCAGTGGTGTCAAACTCACAAAAAAAGACTCAGGGGGAAGGTGCGCTAACCCACACACAAGGATCTCTTCAGCCTACATATTGATTCAGTTTTAAAATGCTACATTATTTATCTATTATTGGAGTTTTATTTTGTTAAATATTTTCCAATTGCATTTTAATCTGGTTTGGCTATACTGAGAGTGTTGTTGGCTGTAGCAGGCTGTGTGTTTGACATCTCTATTGTAGAAGGCTTTAAATTCTAATCTAAGAAGTTCACATTTTGTCTTTTTTTTCAAATTTTTCAAATTTGGCCTCAGACCCTTGACACTAGCTGTGTGACCCTGGGCAAGTCTCTTAACCCTCATCGCCCCCCCCCCCAGAAAAAAAACCCAACAACAAACAAACAAAAACATTGTGGAATCTCGAAGAAATTAGTAATGCTGTGTACTATATGTAAAATGGCTATAATTCTATCACAATGCTTTGAAAGGAGAATACTTGGATTGAATATGCTTTGCAAATGCCAGAAGATTTCATTAAACACTACTTCATTTTACATAAATTTGTACACATTTCAGATCAAATCTCACTAAATAAACACAGTCACATCACTTTCCCAACAACTAAACGTGTCCTTGAATAGAATGAGCTGCTTTGGGAAGTTGTGAGTTCTCCATTATTGGAGACCCTAAATTAGGGGCCAGATGGACTCAGTCTTTGGAAAAGGGTTTGGCTAGATGACCTCCGAAGTCCCTTTTGACCGTGGGATTCTCTGATTTGACATAAAGGATATCATTTTAACACTGAAGGTTTTCCACTGACTCACAGACACTTCGGTACATTCATTGCACTGTGAAAGATGCCAAGTGGCATGCATTATTATTGGAATATAAACAAACACCCTGATATTTAGAAAGCAGAATGATACTGAATTTGAGGAAACTGACCCGGGCTGAGACAAATATTTTTACAAGTGTCTGACTATCGTCCCTTACTAATCATTGCTATAACAGTCACTTTTCACCACCAGGGCAATTTGATGCCAGTGTTAGCCTTATGTGTTCTCCCTGCCGGAAGCACCTCTGCTGCTTGCAGCCGGGGCAGATCAGACAGTTGGTCTTACAACAATAACCTTTAGATCAAGAAATTTCGCTCCAAATGTTCCTAAAGCCAGAACACTTCCCGACTCTACATTAAAAGGTTAGAGAAAGATCACATTGCAGCAGCTGCTTGTGTGGATTACCTAGTCTAGCCATCCTGCCAAGGCTTAAAAAAACATACACACACACACACACACACACACACACACACACACACACACACACACCTGTCTGAGCTGCATAAGGAAAACAAATCACTCATATATCAAGCAGAAGCTTGCAGATAGAGATGGGATTTCTCCATCACTGGCCCTGAAGACTCAGGTGCACCTTAAAGGCAGCAGAGTACTCCTGAGGGGAGGAAGAAATTTATTGCCATTCCAAGTACTTTGTGTCAGAAGAAAGGAAGCTCCTTGGGGCAAGGGCTATTTCATCTTTGTATCCTTGGGCACCTGGCAGAGTGCCTAGTATACAGCAGACACTTAAAAATGCTTGCTGAATTGAATTGAGCCAGATTTGTTTCCTAGGCTGTTTCCAGAACCATGCTTTCACTCTCCCCTGTTTGGTTTCTTTCTTTCTTTTTTATTTGTGAGGCAATTGGGGATAAGTGACTTGCCCAAGGTCACATAGCTAGTTAAGTGTCAAGTGTTTGAGGTCGGATTTGAACTCAGGTCCTCCTGAATGCAGGACCAGTGCTCTATCCACTATACCATCTAGC
Source organism: Dromiciops gliroides (assembly GCF_019393635.1). NCBI lineage: Eukaryota > Metazoa > Chordata > Mammalia > Microbiotheria > Microbiotheriidae > Dromiciops > Dromiciops gliroides. The sequence continues at coordinate 403,029,484 of NC_057861.1, forward strand.
TGCCCCTGTTTGGCTTCATTTTAAATATGACAGCTTATCATGTGATGAATTTGAAGTCTCAGGACCCCAGTTCAAATGCTGTGTGATCTTGGGCAAGTCATTTAATGATTATAAAGACAAGGAATTGGACTAGATCTGCTCCATGGTCCCTTCTATCCTTTAATCCAAGGTCCTGGCAAAATCTTCAAGGGGATTGCTTAGAGGCAATCCCTGGTCAGTGATATCTGGCAGAATCTACTTCTCCCACGATGGCAACTTAATGGTACCAGGGAATGGTTTTTACTTTGCATTGATTTCATCTGTTTAAAGGGCATTTGGGACAAACAAAACCTTGCAAGTGTTGAGCAATTTTGCATCTTAATGCATTTATCCATTTTTTAATACTTTGATTTTTTCAAGAGTCTGGGAAGATGTTCCCTCTTCTGCTGTGGAACAAGTCCTATTACACTTATTAAATGACACTGTTGATGTTGTGGTCAAAAGATTTGTACTCTTGTGGTCAACCTTCTAGCCAGTAGTCTCTGTGAACTCACTTGAGGAGATTTTCTGCTAATGGCTATACCAACAATCACCAAGTTGATACTTGGAGTCTTTTCAGCTCAGAAAGACTTGCTGGTCTAGCCTTGAGACTCCAAAGGCATCTCTGCAGCATGGTGAGAAATCAAAGCAGGTCTGTGTTGGTCTGGTTCTAGATCTTAAAGGACCAAAATGCAGCCTTGAGGTACTTCTAAGTATAGATAATATGCAAATTACAAGTGGTATACACATACACACATATAGGCACACATGGAGAGGAAAAAGATACAAGGATATATGTGCTCATCAGCTTTGTGGGCCACCCAACTTCTTATCTGTTTTAATATCTGAAAAGGATAAAATGTTCACAACCTAATTCCAGTAGGCTTCATCTGAGGGGCTACAGGAATGAGGTTTAACACTGTTTTATACTCAGGAAGCCAATAAAAGCTGGAACCCTCTTAAAATGCACCAATTTATGGTGGTGGTGGTGGTAGTAGTAGCAGCAGTAGCAGCAGTTATATAGGCTTTAAAGTATGCAAAGTATTTAACATATGTTATCTTATTTGATCAGCACAATGACCCTGCAAGGTAGGTGGTATTATTATGCCCATTTTACAGTTTAGAAAACTGAAGTTGATAGAGATTAAATGACTTGCCCAGTGTTCCACAACTGTATGTATCTGAGACAGGATTGAAACCAAGGTCTTCCTGACTCTGAGTCCAGTGGTCTTATCTATCCACTGTGTCAGTTAGATACCTAAGTAACACAGAGCTCACAACACCAGGGTACAAATCTTTTGACCACAACATCCACAGTGCCATTTAATAAGTGTAGTAGGACTTGTTCCTTTGCAGAAGAGGGAACATCTGCACAGAACCTTGAAAAATTGAAGTATAAAAAAATGGATAAATGAATTAAGAAGAAATACCTCAAATGGCTGATGAACCTATGGTGTTAGAGACTGCATTTATAGGTTCATCAGCCATTAGGTATTTCAGTTTACCACTCCTTCATCTAAGGCAATAGTCTCCAAACTTTTTGGATCATATACCCCATTAGTATGTGGGCATCTAGGTGGTACAGAATACCAGGTCTGGAGTCAGAAAGACTTGAATTCAAATGTGGCCTCATACACTTACTAGCTGTCTGACCCTGGGCCTCAGTTTCCTCATCTTAAAATGTACTGGAGTGGGGCTGCTAAGTGGCACAGTGGATAAAGCACTGGCCTTGGATTCAGGAAGACCTGAGTTCAAATCCAGCCTCAGACACTTGACACTTACTAGCTGTGTGACCCTGGGCAAGTCATTTAAGCCCCATTGCCACGCAAAAAAAAAAATGTGCTGGAGGAGGAAATGGCAAATCACTCCTATATCTTTGTCAAGAAAACCCTAAACCAGGTCACAAAGAGTAGGACACAACTGAAACAAATGAACATCAACAACCCCATCGGTTAACAAAAAAAAAGACCACATAGGTTCCAATTTTTATCCCTCCTTCCCTCCCTCCCCTGTCCCCTCCCTGAGGCAGTAAACAATCAGATATAGGTTATACATATACAATTATGTAAAACATTACCATATTAGTCATTTTGTATGAGAAAACTTGAATAAAAGAAAAAAAATGAAATTGAAAAATAGCATGCTTCTGCCTGTGTTCCATCAATATCTGTTCTTTGGAGGTGGATAATATCCTTCATCAATAGTCCTTTGGGATTGTTTTGGAATACTGTATTGTTGAGAATAATTGTCTTTCACAATTCTTCATCAAACAATATTGTTGTCTTTGTGCACAATGTTCTCTTGGTTCTGCTCTCTTCACTATACATCAGTTCATACAAGTCTTTCCAGGCCTTTCTGAAATGATCTTGCTTGTCATTTCTTATAGCACAATAATATTCCATCACCATCATATACCACAGCTTGTTTAGCCATTCCCCAGTTGATGGGCATTCCTTTGATTTCCAATTCTTAGCTACCACAAAAAGAGCTGTTAGAAATATTTTTGTACAAATAGGTCTTTTTTTCTTTTTGGGGATGTCTTTGGGAGATAAACCTAGCAATGGTATTGCTGGATCAAAGGGTATACACAGCTTTATAGTCCTTTGGCATAGTTCCAAATTGCTCTCCAGAATGTTTGTATCTTTTCACAACTCCACCAACAGTGGATTAGTATCCCAGCTTTCCCACATCCCCTCCAACATCCAATATTTTCTGTTTTTCTTATATTTGCCAGTCTGATAGGTGTGAAGTGATATCTGAGAGTTGTTTTAATCTGCATTTCTCTGATCAATAGCAATCTAGAGCATTTTTTCATATGATTATAGATGGCTTTGATTTCTTGGTCTGAAAACTGCCTGTTCATATCCTTTGACCACTTATCAATTGGGGAATTGCTTGTATTTTTATAAATTTGACTCAGTTCTCTATATATTTGAGAAAAGAGGCCTTTATCAGAGATATTTGTTTCAAAAATTCCCAGTTTCCTGCTTCCCTTGTAATCTTGGTTACATTAATTGTGTTTGTGCAAAGCCTTTTAATTTTATATAATCAAAATTATCTCTTTTACATTTTATTTTACTCTTTATATCTTCTTTGGTCCTAAATGCTTCCTCTGACCATAAATCTGACAGATAAATGATTTTATGCTCTCTTAATTTGAATCCTTTATGTGTAAATCATATACCCATTTTGACCTTATTTTAGTATATGGTGTGAGATGTTGGTCTATCCCTAGTTTCTGCCATACTGTTTTCCAATTTTTCCCAGCAAATTTTGTCAAATAATGAATTTTTGTTCCAAAAGCTTGGATCTTTGGGTTTATCATATACTAGATTACTGTAGTCATTTATTATATTGTAATTTGTACCTATTCTAAACCACTGATCCACCTCTCTATTTCTTAGCCAGCACCAGATTGTTTTAATAATTACCACTTTATAATACAGTTTGAGATCTGGTACCTTCTTTTGTTTTTATTTGTTTTTTTTTCATTGATTCCCATGATATTCTTGAATTTTTGTTTTTCCTGATGAACTTTGTTATTATTTTTTCTAGCGCTATAAAATATTTTTTGATAGTTTGATTGGTATAGCACAAAATAAATAAATTAACTTAGGTAGGATTGTAATTTTTATTATATTGGTTCTGTTTACCCATGAGCAATTAATATTTTTCCAATTATTTAGATCTGTCTTTATTTGTGTGAAAAGTGTTTTGTAGTTCTGGTCATACAGTTCCTGTGTTTGTCTTGGCAGGTAGACTCCCAAGTATTTTGATCACATATAAGTACATATTGACCACAGTTATTTTTGGGGGGAGCAATTAGAGTTAAGTGACTTGCCCAGGGTCACACAGCTAGTAAGTGTCAAGTATCTGAGGCCGGATTTGAACTCAGGTCCTCCTGAATTCAGGGCTGGTGCTTTATCCACTGCTCCACTTAGGTACCCAGGCCTTAGTTATTTTAAATAGAATTTCTCTTTCTATCTGTTGTTGATGGACTTTGTTGGTAATATATAGAAAAGCTGATTGTTTATATGGGTTTATTTTGTATCTTGCAACTTTGCTAAAGTTGTTAATAATTTCAAGTAGCTTTTTAGTTGATTCTCTAGGATTTTCTAAGTATAACATCATATCATCTGCAAAGAGTAGTAGTTTTGTTTCCTCACCTATTCTAATTTCTTTAATTTCTTTTTCTTCTTGTTGCTATAGCTAACATTTCTAATACAATATTAAATAATAGAGGTGATAATGGGCACCTTGCTTCACCCCTGATTGTTTTGGAAACACTTCTAGTTTATCCCCATTACAGATAATGTTTGCTGATGGTTTTAGATAAATAGTACTTATCATTTTAAGGTAAGCTCCTTTTATTCCTATGCTCTCTAGTGTTTTTAATAGGAATGGGTGCTGTACTTTGCCAAAGGTCTTTTCTACATTTATTGAGATAATCATATGATTTCTATTGGTTTTGTTATTGATGTCGTCAATTATGCTGATAGTTTTCCTAATATTAAGCCAGTCCTGCATTCCTGGTATAAATCCCACTTGGCCATAGTGTATGATCTAAATTTACTTATTAATAATTATATATATACACACACATATATGTACATATATATATACTACTATACAAATAATTACATATACCTCATAAAACTTAAAATAGATATGTTAAAAAGCTGAGATAAAAATGAGAGTGCTTGATTCTAGAGCCTATAAATAGGGAGCCCCTGGAGCTTGTTGGGTGGAGGAATGACATGATCAGATGAGCTTTTAGAAAATCAATTTGGCAGCCCTGTGGAGAATGGATTGGAGTGGATTGGATTTTGAGAAGAGAGACCCACAATTGCAATAGTCCTGCAGGTGAGAGGTCATGAGGGACTGAACTAGGGCACAGGCTCTGTGAGTATGGAGGAAAACAATATGAGAGGTGTTGTAGGAGTAGAAATAACAAGATTTAAAACTAATCAGATATGAATGGATGGAGTGAGAACCAGAGGTGCAGGATGAAACTCAGGCTATAAATTTGAGTGACTAGAAGAATGGTAGTATCCCGGAAGATTTTGAAGAGGAAGTGTGTTGGGAAGGGAAGAAAATATAATGAGATTTGCAATGTAGATAGTAACTCATTGAATGGCCATCCTGCTTACTCACTCTGTCCCACCAAAATGAAAATGGGTATTGCTAAGGAACTCCTTGTAGTCACTGTGAACACATAGACAACCGAATGGTTAATACTGGATTTGGGCCAGGGGAAACCACAGGAATTTTTCCTAAGAATAAAATGGTTAGCATCTAACTTTGACAAGGGCACTGCCAGGTCAAAGTTATACTATAACTGACTTAAGGGACTCATTTTGTTCTTGTTCAGTTCTTTTTAGTCATATCCTTCTCTTTGTGACCTCATTTGGGGTTTTCTTGGCAGAGATACTGAAGCAGCTTGCCATTTTCAGCTCATTTTACACATGAGGAAACTGAAGCAAACAAGGTTAAGTGACTTGCCCAGGGTCACACAGCTTGTAAGTGTATGAGGCCGGATTTGAATTCAGATCTTCCTGACTCCAGGTCCAGCACTCTATCACTCTACCGTCCCAGCTTACCAGAAAGGGAGGATTCATGGGAAAGTAGAAAGTGGGAAAGGACTGTTGTAATAGAGACAAACCCATTTGACTTGGTTTATTGTAGGAGGATGGAATGCAATGTCTTCTAATCCTCCAATTGGTTGATCATGCCAAACTTTGAGTAGATGCCAGTCTCCTAAGGTGCAAAGACTCCAACTTGGGGACTAATAGTTTAAGGTTGAGGGCCCACTCTGGCTAGGCTATGGTCAATGGCTTCAGTGGAAGACTGGCTTACATTTTTTACTGTCACAACAAACCTCTGAGGTAGCCAAGGCAGGTATTATTAACCACATTTTATAACTAAAGACACTGAAAAGATAAATTTTAGTCTAGTGAAGGGAGGGCCAGGTGTGTGTGTGTCGTGTGTGTGGTGTGTGTGTGATTTATTAAGTGCTTGTCTTCTAAGTATTGAACTATGCTTGCTGTCAAAGAGTTTACATGCCAAAAGAGGAAGACAAGTGCATATAATATGTGTGTGCGCGCGCACGCGTGCGTGTGTGTATAAGAGAGGGGAGGGAAAGAAGTATGCAGATGGCATGGCATGGAAGTGACCAGAAATGGTGTGCTGGGCCCCAGGACAGAACTGAATAAGACAAAAGCTAATCAGTGAGATCCTAGGGATGGGAATCCCCATTCCAGGAGGAGGCAGAGGAGGATTTTATTATTTCCCTTGAGATTCTTGGCCTTTTGTTCCTCCAGATGAATTTCATTTTTGTCTAGTTCTACAAAATAACCTTTTATTAGGAAATTTTACCTAGAAATTAATTTCATCATTCATTTAATTAACTTCATCAGCAATGTCATCATCATATTAGCATAATCCCACCAAAAGCAATTAATAACTCATCAGTTATTTCTCTTTGTTTCTATGTAGAGAGTGACTTCTTAAACTCATAGGACCAGAGAAGCTGTACCTGCCCCTCAGGGCTCTAGATCACCCTGAAACATTTTGGTGGGTATCTCTTCTAGTTACTACCGTTTGTTTGAGCTTAGAGTTGTGCTAGAGCTAGCTTCTATAGGCTTGCCAGTTATTAAATTTTAAATGATCATTTACACCTCAAAAATAAACAAAAGTGGCAAAACAGGGCTTGATTTGTTGTTTTGTTGGTTTTCTGTACTTAATAAAGTGATCGAGAAATGGTAATAATAATGCAGATTAAATTTCAAAGTGTCCTGTACACAATTTTTCCCTCCAGAGCTGATTGTTAAACTTTACCAGCACACTCCTACATGAACTTTACTTGTACTCCTCCTCCACTATTAGGGTCAAGTTATTAGACCTCAGTTCCATTTTACTACTTAATTAGCATTTACAAAGCAATATTTACTTTAGATATATAATCAATCAGTTAGCTGATAACATTGTTCACTATCTGTAAGGTGTAAGCCCTGGGGATGCAAAGAAAGGCAAACAAAACAAACCAAAATAACAAAGAAAACAAAAATCCAGAACCTCCTCACCAGGAGCTCCCAGCAAGAACTACAGACTTTCCTCCCAATGCCTCGGGGCCATACACTCCCTACCCCACCTCAATTCTGGGAGGAGTAAGATCAAAATTGAGCTTCATTCCTCCCATAGCATTGGTCCACTAATTTTATGTCCAGATAGAGCATGACTGCCAGATGAATCCTTGTCTCAGTTTCCATTGGTCTGGCTCCAAAACGACTGGTTTCCACTAGTGTGATTCTTACTCCTCCAGGCATTGATACTGGGCAGCCTACAAAACCCTGCCTGGATTCTCTGACTCCCAGAATCCTGTGGCTCACACACCTGACCTTCATATTGGCCTCCTTCACCTAAAATGGAAAAGAACAAATATAGCAGCTATAGACCAAGACCTTCTCATGGTCAGATGGCCTTGACAGGGAGAAGGCTCTAACATGACTGAGGCAAGAGAGATACTAGAAGCTTTCTAAGGCCCTTTGAAGGGCTCCAGAGCATCCTTAGCTGAACACTATCAGTTACAGGATGTCCACAATCTCCCCAAGATATTTTCACATCATCAACACTCTTTTGAAAGTGGGCTCCCTAGCCTTCTCAGGTGGTCTGCTCATGTACCAGATCCCCATTCCATCTGTAAAGCACTTTGCCATTATAGTTATATAATTCTAATGTGGGTCTTGGCAATTGGATTCCCAAGTATTTACACATTTTGTAATTATTTTACATTTCCCCCCTATGTTTCTAAAGGGTTTTCTTGCTAATATATAGGAAGACTAAGACATTGGTGGGGGTGTTCATTTTATATCTTGTTATTTTTCTGACATTTTAAATGTTTCATTTACATTTTTAGTTTCATCACTGGGTTCTCTATCATGTTCTATCATGTCACCTGAGAAAAGTTTCTCTTGACCTATGCTTATTCCATGAATTTCTTTTTATTGTCTATTTTTTACAACTAGTACTTTCTACAACTATATCACATTGTAGTGGTGACCATGCTTTATCCTCATCTTATTGATGAGTCTGCTAGTAGATAATGGCTGTCAACATACCATCTTAATTATTCAAATAACTTAACTATTTACCTTATTCAGAAGACATCCATTTCATCCTATGCCTTTTACTATAAAGGTGTTGTATTTTTGTCAAAAGCTTTCTCTGCTTTATAGGGGGAAATGTGATTATATTGTTTTATTATTAGAATGGTCTATTATGATTTAATTTTCCAAATATTGAACTATCTCTGTATTCTGGCATGAATCCAACCTGGTCATAGAGTATATTTTCAATATATTACTATAATCTTTTTGCTAACATTTTATTAAATATATTACGTGGATTATTTATTAGAGATACTGGTCCGTAGTTTTATTTCTCTACTCTTTCTCTAGCTTAGATATTGGAACAGTATCTGTCTTAGGTGTTGGGTAGGTTGCCTTCTTTCCTTATTTTTAGAGCCATTTATGTGATTTTAGAGTTAATTGTTCTTTGAATGTTTGATAGAATTCATTTGTAAATCCGTCTGGTTATGTTTTTTCCCCTTTGGGAGTTCCTTTATGACTTGTTCTATTTTTTCCTGAGTTTACATAATTGAAATTCTCTATTTCTTGTTCTGTTAAGCTGGCTATTTTTAGTAAATGTTTATCTGCTTCATTTAAGTTATAAATGTTGGTGGAATATAATTGGGAAAATAGTTTTTAATACTTTCCTTTATTTCTTCATTTGTTGTGATTTTTTTCAGGTTTGATTTTGGAAATTTGGTTTTTCTCTCTTTTAAATAATCAAATTTTGGCTAATACTGTTTACTTTATTACCCCCTCCCCAAGCCATTTATTTTATTTATCAAATCATTGGGGATTTTTTTTTGCCTGTTTTCATTTTATTTCTTTGAGTGTTCATAATGCTTTATTTTTGTGCCTGGTGAGGCTTTTTATATGTTGCTTTTCTATTTTTTTAAATTGCATGCCACATACATTGATCTGTTCTTTTTCTCTTTTGTTGATTGAAAGTTGTAAGGAATAAATTTTCCTTGAGTAATTACTTTGGTTGAATCCCAAAAAGTTTTGTTATTTTGTGATTTTTCTTTGATGGCATTATCTATTCTTTTATGATTTATTCTTAGCCCACATTTCCTTTGGGCTTTTATTATTTAGTCTACATTTAAATTTGAATCATTTTTTTCAGATGCCTTGGACCAGATTATTTTTATTATGTTGTGGCTAATAAAGGATGTGTTGAATATTCCTTCTATTATCTCCATGTATATTTTTTTGCACTTGCTGAGATATTTATGTCTTAGCATAGGGTCAATTTTTGTAAAGGTGCCACACCATGCACAACAAAAAATATGCATAGTCTTTTTTTTATTCCCATTTAGTAATGCTAGAGAGCTATCACATCTGACTTTTCTAAAATTCTGTTTTCAATTATCAATTTCCTTCTCTTTTTTTATCTTTTGTTTGATTTGAAAAGGGCAACATCTATTTTACCCTGCAATTCGATTTGTTTTCCTTTAAGTAATTAGGTGCTATGCTATTTGGTGCATAAACATGACTAATTAATATTACTTAATTATTTAGTGCCTATTAGCACAATGCATTTATTCCTTTTTATTTCATTTCCCCATGTCTATTTTTATTGCTATTTTTGTTCTAGATCATCATTTCCACTCATGCTTTTTAAAATTTTCCTATGGGAGGGAAAGGAATGGGAAGGAATACAGATTTACATAGTACTAAACATGCTAGTCCCTGTTTAAGTGCTTTACAATATCTCATTTGCTCTTCACAACAACTCTGAGAGGTAGTTGAGGAAACTAAGGTGAACAGAAGTTAAGTTATTTGCTCAGGTCACACAGCTAGTAAATGGTCGAGGTCTACTTTGAAATCAGGTCTTCCTGATTCCAGGTCCACTGGACTCTCATCCACTGTACCACCAGCTGCCTTTTATTTATTTCAATAACTCATTTTTAATTAAAAAAATATTTTTTTGGCAGGCAATGAGGGTTAAGTGAACTTGCCCAGGGTCACACAGCTAGTAAGTGTCAGTGTCTGAGGGCAGATTTGAACTCAGGTCCTCCTGACTCCAGGGCTGGTGCTTTATCCACTGTGCCACATAGCTGCCCCACAATAACTTTATTTTAACTGTGTTCAAGTGAATTTTTATGTTTTTTTTTTTCTTTTGGAAGGGTAGACTCTATTGCTAAATCTGCTTCAATAAACTCTTTGCCTCTTCGTTTTTTATGGGTAAATTTATCTCATTCAAATTCATATATACCTTGATTATTAATTGTTTTTTTTCTCCATCATGTCTCTCTCTCTCTCTCTCTCTCTCTCTCTCTCTTGCAGGGCACATGAAGCTTAAGTGACTTGCCCAGGGTCATACAACTAGTAAGTGTCAAGTGTCTGAGGTCAGATTTGAACTCAGGTCCTCCTGAATCAGGGCTGGTGCTTTATCCAATGTGCCACCTAGCTGCCCCTCATCATATTCTCTTTAAGTTATTCCATTTATTGCTAACCTAACTCCCTTTTAACAAAGGAGAAGGTTATAGAAGTAGGAGAAAAGAACTTTACGAGGATCTTCTATAAGTGAAATAGTTCTAATCCCATTTCACTGTCTCTCCTTTCTTCACTTAGTCCAAATCCCTACCACTGATTCTTCACCTTTCTTTCTCTCTTTTAGTTTCCCCCTTTATGATCTATCTTCTGCAGAATAAAGTTGTTTCACTTGCGTCTCTTCACTTCTTTTTACATCTTCCTTTCCCCACTCTTTAACCCTTTCTATTTTTCCCCATCCTTTGTCCTGTTCACATAAAGTTTGTTTCATGAGTTGCCTATTCTCCCCTCCATGTTCATATATTCTTCTTCTCATGAACCCCAATTATGTTAAATAGTAAGTTGCGGGGCAGCTAGGTGGTAGAGTTGATAGAGCACTGGCCCTGGATTCAGGAGGACCTGAGTTCAAATCCAGTCTCAGACCCTTGACACTTACTAACTATGGGACCCTGGGCAAGTCACTTAACCCCAGTTGCCTCACCAAAAAAAAAAAAAGAAAGAAAGAAAAAAAAAGGAAAAAAATAGTAAGGTGCTTCCTTCCTTCCTCATTTTTTCCCATTGTGTTCCCTTTTAAAAATCCCTTTTCTGGGGCAGCTAGGTGGTGCCGTGGATAAAGCACCAGCCCTGGATTCAGGAGGACCTGAGTTCAAATTCGGCCACAGACACTTGACACTTACTAGCTGTGTGACCCTGGGCAAGTCACTTAACCCTTATTAACCCATAATAAATAAACACATAAATAAATAAACACTGCAAAAATCCCTTTCTTACCCAAAAGTACATTCACTTGGATATATATTCCCTTTCTCCTTTCCCTGTTCCTTCTTTCCTCAGTTATTTGTAAAGTCTCATCAGACAGCTATTTTGCCTTCTTGCTCTTCGTTTTCTTTGGGGTGTTTTTTGTTGCTCCCTCCTATATAATATTGTGAACCTCTGTCCATACATAGTTCTTCAGGCACTCTATCTGCCAGATCTAATCCCTTAAATCAATTCATTGCCTCCCCTTCATAGTCCTAAGGGATGTTATTTACATCACACCTATGTTGTCTGATGGTTTTCCCTACTTTCTTCAGTTTAATTCTGAAATTTTTTATAAGAAGCTCATGATCTGAGCCACAGTCAGTTCCAAATCTTGTTTTGACTGACTGTATAAACCTTCTCCACCTTTGGCTGCAAAGTGCATGTATAATCAAACTGATTTTGATATTGCCCATCTGGTGATGTCCACATATAGAGTCACCTTTTAGGGTGTTGAAACAGAGTACTAGTCTTGACAAAACTCTATTAGCCTCTTCCTTGCTTCATTTTGTATTCCAGGGCCAAAATTTGCCTGTTGATCAAATTATCTTTTGATTTCCTACTTTAGCATTCCAACCCCCAATGATGAATGTGACTTTGGGGGTGTAATTTCTAGAAAATTTTGGAGGCCTTCATAGAACTAGTCAACTTTGGCCTCTTTGACATCAGTAGTTGGAGCAGAGACTTGTATTACTGTGATGTTGAATGGATATAATTTTGTCATCTTTGCGATTACATCCCCAAACTGCTTTTCCTACACTTTTCTTGACTATGGGGGCTATACCATGTCTTCTAAAGGATTCTTGCCTACAGTAATATATGTAATGATCACATGAATTAAAGTCCCCTATTTCGGACCCTTTCAATTCCCTGAGACCCAAGATGTCAATGTTTAGATTTTCCTGTTTAAGTGCATCCAGCTTACCTTAGATCACAGATCTTACATCCCAGGTTCTTATGTAATATTGATCCTTACAACATTAGACTTGGCTTTCATCTGCAGCTGAGCTTCCTTTCAGCCTTGGCCCAGCCATTTCATTCTCTCCAGAGCTACCTGTAGTTGTTCTTCGCTCTTCCCTAGTAGTGTATTGGGATACCTTCTAACCTGAGGGGCTCATCTTCCAATGTTAACCCTTTTATCATTTTTGTACTGTCTGTGGGGTTTTCTTGGCAAAGATACTTAAGTGATTTTCCTTCTCCAGTCGATCACCTTTTGTCAGAATTTTCCACTGTGACCTGTCCTTTTTGGCTAACTCTGCACGGCATAGCTTATCGTTTCATTGAGCTATGCAAGCCCCTCTGCCATGACAAGGCAGTGAACCAGGAGGGGAAGATATTTACAATACTTTGCAAATTTCTATAATATTTAAAGAAGCAACCTATCATGGTAGACCAAATGTTGGACTTGGTATCAAGATGACCTGAATTTAAGTCCCACCTTTGATACATAACAACAGTAATAACTACAACAGTCACAACCACAAGCATTTATATAGTGTTTTTAGGTTTTGCAAAGAGCTTCATGAGTATTATATCATTTTATTCTCACAACCCTGAGAGGTAAGTGCTATAATTACCTCCATTTAACAGATGAAGAAATTAAGTTAGACAGAAGTTAAGTGACTTGCCGATATCCCCACTTTCTCATCTATGTAAAATTTAGTTGATCATCACACAATGTTGCTATTACTGTGTACAATGTTCTCTTGGTTCTGCTCACTTCATTCAACATCATTCCACTTAAGTCTTTCTAGGTTTTTCTGAAATCTGTCTACTCATCATTTGTTATAGCACAATAGTATTCGATTACATTCATATACTACAACTTGTTCAGCCATTCCCTAATTCATTGATATCCCCTTGATTTCCAATTCTTTGCCACAACAAAGAGAGCTGCTATAAATATGTAAACCCAAAGATTCTAGCTTCTGGGATAAGAACTCACTATTTGACAAAAACTGCTGGGAAAACTGGAAGATAGTATGGCAGAAAGGAGGCATAGACCAACATCTTACACCATATACCAAAATAAGGTCAAAATGGGTATGTGATTTAGATATAAAGGGTGATACCATAGGTAAATTAGGAGAGGAAGGAATAGTTTACCTTTCAGATCTATGGAGAGGAGAAGAATTTATGACCAAACAAGAAATAGAGAATATTATAAAATGCAAAGTGGATCATTTTGATTACATGAAATTAAAATGGTTTTATACAAACAGAAGCAATGCAGCCAAGATTAGAAGAAAAGCAGAAAGCTGAAAAACAATTTTTACAGTCACTGTTTCTGATAAAGGTCTCATTTCTAAAATATGTAGAGAACTGAATCAAATTTATAAGACTATAAGTCATTCCCCAATTGAGAAATGGTCAAAGGCTATAAACAGGCAGTTTTCAGATGAACAGATCAAAGTCATCTATTTCTTTCTTTCTTTTCTTTCTTTTGTGGGGCAACGAGGGTTAAGTGACTTGCCTAGGGTCACACAGCCAGTAAGTATCAAGTGTCAGGGGTCGAATTTGAACTCAGGTCCTCTTGAATCCAGGGCCAGTGCTTTATCCACAGTACCACCTAGCTGCCCCAAAGCTATCTATTTCCACAGGAAAAAAATGCTCTAAATCATTATTGATTAGAGAAATGCAAATTAAAACAACTCTTAGGGACCACCTCACACCTATTATATTGACTAATATGACAAAAAGAAAAATAATAAATGTTGGAGAAGCTGTGGAAAAATTGGAATACTAATGCATTGTTGGAGGAGTTGTGACCTGATCCAACCATTTTGGAAAGCAATTGAGAACTATGCCCAAAGAGCTATGGGGTTGTGCATACCCTCTGATCCAGTAATACCCCTACTAGGTCTGTATCCCAAAGAGATCATAAAAAAGGGAAAAGGATCCACATGTACAAAAGTATTTGTATATACTTTACAATGTACATGTTGTCTCCCCCTATTGGATATGATCTCCTTACAGGCAGGGATTGTTTCAGGATTGCCTTTGTACCTCCAATGCCTGCCACACTACTGGGTACATGTTAGATACTTAATAAGTGTTTGTTAATTAAATGAATCTCTAGTAATGTAAGGACAAGATGAGAAAGAAAACCAATGACAGAAAAGATCTGAAAATTTTTTATAATCAATTATTTTGTCCACAAGAACACCAGAGCCATGATATCTGTATTCTAACAACAAAGCCCTGGATGTGCTTCTAGAAAATATGGAAATGGCACCAAGGTAAAGAAAGATGGTAGGAATAGCTACCAGAACAAGGAAGGGCAGAAGAGATCTGAGCTGGAGAAAACACAATTTTGAAGGCATAAGGGAACTGATTCTCAAGGTATATGCAATTATATAACATGAAAAGAATGAAAAAAGATGGAAAATGAAAAGATATAACATATGTGGGAAATAATGTTCCACCTCATTATTACTAAAAAAAAAAAGTGTGTGTGTGGGGACAACCAAAAATCAATAACCACCCACCCATATCCCTGCTTTCTCATCTATGTAAAATTTTAATGAAAATAATGTACTCTTGAACTATGAAAATCCTCGATGAGGAATTAGAAACAGATAGAGAGATATCTGAAAGAAATATGCTGCAGGAGACTGCATTTTCACCATCATAATTTTATAATTGACTATAAGATATAGGGAATACAAGATTCCACTGGGCTTATTATTTTGTTTTGTTTTGTTTTGAATTATAGAAAGCATTTGATTCAGTAAAGCCAAAAGAAAACCCCTCTTAAGGGCACTCTTCCAACAAGGTGTGTCCCATTCACATGCCAAAATTATACAAGATTCCTCAGACATAAAAAGATCATATTGTTTCATGACCCTCTAATCATTAATATCAAGCAAGGTACAAAACATGGAGCTGTATGCTTGCCAGAGGTTATTTCCACTGTCATTCATGAGATTCAGGGGAGAGTTCAAGTAAGTATTCCCTGTATATGATGAAGTCCTCCACATGCTCCTGTTTGTGAATGATGTTGTGATGATTGCATCTATCTCCAGAGTATCACAGATACCCCTGGCAAATGCAGTACAAAATTGCTCTTAACAATTTTACCTAACTATCCACACAGGAAAAACCAAGCATTCTAAAAATGCCTGTTGTTTAGACTGTGATAAGCACCTGGGTCAACAATTTATTGTATCCATCCATCAGGATATAGATTTACCTTAGGTTCTGAGGATTAATAATAGTCTGGGCTCAGAATTGAACAGAAAAGGAGATGGGCCATGGATTACCTTTAGGGAATTGCAATTTTTTTCAAGTGACATTAAGCTTCTTCCTGAAAAATCAATATTTTTCTAGTGATATTATATGTTCATGAGTCATAGGACACTATAGTCTCTCTAGAACTGAAGTCGAGGCTCACCCAAAGGGCAATGGAAAGGAACATAGTTGAATATGGATGAGATGTCATATATTATGAACAAGGAATTACAAAGGAGGAACAATGAAAGGTAGATCATTAAAAAATGCATGATCAAAAGGGAGATGGGATGGTTATATGGCAAGTACAAGTGATAACTAATGAAACACCTATTTGTCCACTGGTGTTCTTACTTTGTAAAGAAAACTGTTGGGATTAAGCCCTGTGTTAAACTTAGGGAATGAAAGGTGTGGAGAAGAGTAAGACAGGCAGGGATAGGTTGTGATCTGTCTGGGTCCTTGGAGGGAGGACGCCCCATTGATGGGAATCACATATCTACTGGAGAGTTAGAGTTAGATCTATTTGCATAGACATTTCATTGAAAGGAACTGAAACAAAGAAGTGTTGACTTACAAGTTGTAAGGAAAGAATATATTCTCTCCCTATCATACACATATACGTAGGCTTTACTTTACTAACAAAGAAGCCAGAAATATACCACTAGAATTCTACTATGGTGTGGATCATGTCTTTTCTTAATGATTAAGGTACACTGATTAGTGAGCTAGCTGACTTCAAAGCCAGAAAAATCTGGGTTCGAGTGTTGCCTCTGACACATTTTGACTGTGTCCCTCTGGGCAAGTCATTTAACTCCTTGGTGCTCTAGGCAACTCTCTAAATGGTGCATTATTGAAGGAATTTCCTCACCTGGCTGTTCATCCTGTTCATGAAATCATAGCTCTAATCACTATTGTTCTCTTCCTCTTAGTGTTCAGCACCATGATCTGTGCATGATAGGAGTTTAATAAATGCTTCATGGATTGAATTGAATTGAAATATAAGGCTGATACAGGGAACCATGTTGCAAAAGGAGCCTGAACATTCCTCCGGTTGATCAGATCACATGAGGACTTGTCACTTGGCAATGAAGAGGTAACACTGGCAACAGAGGCACCACATGATGACTCTGAGCATCTAATTGCTTCGGCACTGAAAGGGAGCCAGGTAATGTTACTATTTGCAGCTGAAAGCTGTCAAAGAGGTATTACTATCCTGAGTACCCACATCAAGGAGATCAGAGATCCATTGAAGTATCAAGGAATGGAAGGAATGTTATCCTCCCTGGCCCATCTCTTTTGAACATTCAGACTTGTGGCATAAGCTGGCAATGGGTTCCCTCCATTAAAAATGATTCTACTTGATGCCCTGACTTTTGAGGGAATGTGACATCTAGCACTGACTTACTTAGAAAATGTTTGTGGCCACAGAGTTCTATTAGAGGTACAACAATAATCAAAACATGACCTGGATGATTGAAACACTAAAGTAACAAAATATTCAACACAATATACAGTCATTTCAGCATTTAAAAAATGTATATATACATGTTTATCCATACATAGTGAACTATATATTATGTGTACTTTGTGTGTGTGTATATACACATACAAAGAATACACACGCTCCCAAATTTTTTTCTTGACTCATGAAATTGTGTATATGGGACTGGATTGAATGGGGAAGGCAGTAAAAGAAGTGTTACTTACAAGTTTCCATTAGGTAGTTCCTTCTCACCTTTCCCAATGATGCTTGAGTCCTGACCCAGGATCTATGACACAAATTTATATTCTGTTCAGATGGTTTCTATGTCTCCCTACCATATATATGGCTTCTTTTATGCATATTTATGCAACAAGAGCTTTTAGATGTCACAAGATCAGAGCATTATTTGGGGTGGCTTGCTATTTTCTTGGACAATTCTGGTAAAGGTGGGGACTTGAAAGGAATGAAGGAAGAAGTCTCCCCCCCATTCTATACTCACCAACCTTGCATTCTCAAGAACAGAAAGTGATGGGGGCAGTTAGGTGGCACAGTGGATAAAGCACCAGCCATAGATTCAGGAGGACTTGAGTTCAAATTCAGCCTCAGACACTTGACACCTACTAGCTGTGTGACCCTGGGCAAGTCACTTAACCCTCATTGCCCCACAAAACAGAAAAAGGAAAAAAAGAACAGAAGGTGAGGCAGCATGAAGGGGAGAATCAGATTTATTTAATTGGTGGTGAATTGGAGAACTTATTCATATGGCTATATGAATTATTCATATAGCCTGAGTTTCTTCCACTAGGAATTGTCTGTTCATATCCTTATGCCAGTTATCAGCTGGAGAATGGTTCTTATTCTCAGCAATGGATCATTTGCTTATATTTCTTGGAAATGAGACCTTTATCAGAGAAATATGTAGCAATTTCCTCTCACCTCCCACCAGTTAACCACTTTCCTTTCAATCTTAGTTGTATTGGATTTGTTTATGCAAAAGCTTTTACATTTTTTTGTAATGAAACTTGTTCAATTTATAGTCTGTGATCCTCTTTGTTTCTTGTTTAATCATGACATTTTCTACTATCCATACATCTGATAGTCAAAAAGCTGGAAACTGGGGATGCCTATCAACAAAAGAATGGTTGCATCATAAATATGTGGGAT
Source organism: Dromiciops gliroides (assembly GCF_019393635.1). Lineage (NCBI taxonomy): Eukaryota > Metazoa > Chordata > Mammalia > Microbiotheria > Microbiotheriidae > Dromiciops > Dromiciops gliroides. Next base: position 403,047,796 of record NC_057861.1, read on the forward strand.
TATCTGTAGAAAGTGAGGAAATAGATTATTTCAAAGAGGCTTGGAAATAGAAATGAACTAATGAGGTGTCTAATAAGCAGAAACAGAACAATTTATACTATAACAGCAATATTATAAAATGAACATTTGAAGACTTTGATAAACTGTTGAAGAATGAAGTGATCAGACAATTCATTTGGTAACAACACTGTAAAGAACAACTCAGAAGTCTATAAGAACTATGTCCCTACAATGACCATTCATGACTACAGAAGAATGGTGATGGCTATTCGGTTCTCGGCAGCTCATCTACAACTGTCTATTCCGCCTCTCATTCTAGATTTACAGTAAACATCTAAAATTGAGCAGTTCTAATTATCTTCTTTCTCGAACCCTCTCCTCATCCTAATCTTCCTATTGCTATCAAGGATACCACCATCCTCTTAGATACCCAGACTCCCAAACTAGCTATCATCCTACATCCAATCAATTATTAAGGCTTGCTGCTTCTCCTTTCATAACACAACATTTATCCTATAAGCCTCCATCTCTCTACTGACAGTGGATAAAGTGTCAGGCCTGGAGCCAGAAAGACTCATTTTCCTCACTTCAAATCTGGTCTCAGACACTTACTAGCTGTACAAGTCACATCACCCTGTTTGCCTCAGTATCCCCCTCTGTCAAATGAGCAAGCCCATCACTTCATGTTTGGATTATTTCATTAGCCTGCCTCTCCTCATTTCAACCCATCATCTACTCAGCTAATGACTGACATTTATAAAGTGCTTACTATGTGCCAGGCAGTGTGCTAAGTGCTTTACAATGACAATCTCATTTAGTCTACACAACAACTCTGGGAGGTAGGTGCTACTATTATCCCCATTTTACAGGTGGGGCAACTGAGACAAAAAGAGGTTAAGTGACTTGCCTAGGGTCATACAGCAAGCACATGTCTGAGACTGGATTTTAACTCAGACATTTCTGCCTCTAGGCCTAGTATTATAATGCTTGTACCACTCAGCTGTTGTGTTGATCTTCCTAAAGCCCAGATCTGACCTAATAATGCCCCACTGTCACTTTTACTTCAGACAATTCCAGTGGCTTCCTGTTGCCCCCAGAATCAAATATAAAATCCCCCATTTAGTTTTTAAGGGTCTCAAACCTGGCCTCTTCCCGCTTTTCCAGCCTTCTTCCATTTAAAGTCCCCAAATTCCCGTTTTTTGCAAGAAACCTTTCCCAGAAATTCGTCTTTAATCTTAGTGCCTTCCCTCTCAGACTACTTCCAATTTATCCTATAAATATCTTGTTGGCACATAGTTGTATGTGTGTTGTCTTGCCCATTAAAATGTGAACACCTTGAGAACAGTGACTGGTGGGTTTTTTGGGGGGGTTCTTTTTGGGCTTTTACTTTTCTTTATATATCTAGCAATTAGCACAGTGCCGGGCACATAGGAGACCATTTAATAAATTCTGGTTAACTGACTGACAGAGAACTAATTCATTTAACCTGCAGGATGAGCATCCTAGTTAGCTACAACTTGGCACACATGGTGGGGAGGGATATGGAGACTCTTGGAGTGAGATGCATTCTCTGTCTGCTACTGTTCTCCTTCTCCCCATCCCACCTCCCACATCCCCTTCAGCTTTCTCCTGCCACACTATGCCTGGCATGGAGCAGGCACATAATAAATGCTTGTTGACTTGATATTCCATAATCTATATCCCAACCATGGCTGGTATCTTAGTCTTCCTCTCAACTAGGATGACCTTTTGTTCAGTTTGTCCCCAGTGTAATTTATGGTCTTCATTCTCTGTGCAAAAATTGTCCATTATAGCTCTGGGTAAAATCCTGATGGTTTTAAAAGTTCTACCTCGGGCCAATACTTTAGGAATGAAGGACATTCTGACCTCAAGGCACTGTTTCCCACTCATCGACCTCATTGTCTTGGGAGCTGAATTCTACTCTGAGAGATTTCAATTCTTAAGCCACACAGATGCCCTTCTGACAGGGAGTTCTGTCACTGGACCTTTGTCCTCTGAGTCCCTGCCCTTCCTCCTCTCCTGTTTTTAGTTAACACTTGGATTCCAGAGTATCAGAGACTTGAATTTTTTACTACATAAAGAATGCCTTCCCTCCTACGAAACAATAATCACACTGTAAAAACCGGCAGTGTCTGTGCCTTTTTATTGTTGCTGCTGGTATTTGACTATCTGTAGCAAGGGTTTTTGGCCTAAGCATCCTGCTCATGTTTGGGGGCCACAGTTCATAGATCACTCACTGAACTGTCAGAACAAGTAGAACCTTCTCCTTTTAACACTATTAAAAGGGGGGATCATAAAGTATATCTCAAAAGGGACCAGTAACTCATCTCATTTCTTCAGGATTACTATTTAAGAGATAGGGGTCTACCTTTGTGGTTGTAAAAAGGTCATGCAGCTGTTCAGAGATGTTGAGAGATGTTGGGTTTGGTATGAGGTTTATTCAGTAAATCACCACACCTACAGGATGCCAGGGAACTGATATGGGAACATTTCTATGAATAAATTTTGTGGTTTTCAGACCTTCACATAACTCAGTAACTTAAGAATGAACTCTGAATTCCACACAGGTGGAATTCAGGTGGAGGGAGGAATACAAGCTGTCATGAATCTCTATGATTTCTTTTTTTGGCTAATCTTTATATAGTGGACAGATATGGTTCTGAGATAGAACTCTTCTTTGGCTCTTTGTGTGTGTGTGTTGTGTGTATGTGTGAGAGAGAGAGAGAGTGGGGGAGGGAGCTCAGAACTCCTCATTTGGGTGGGAAATAAACATATGCAACATATGCATCTGTTTGTGGGTGGCAGATCTAGACTGTGTACATGCCTTGCCTTCTTGATTAGATTGTAGGCTTTTTGAGAGTAGGGGGCTATGATTATCCCTTCCCTACCCCTAGTAAGATTAGCCCCTTGTGATTGTGCACTCTCTCTCTCTCTCTCTCTCTCTCTCTCTCTCTCTCTCTCTCTCTCTCTCTCTCTCTCTCTCTCATAATTAGGGCTAACTGATTTGCCCAGGGTCTCACAGCTACTAAGTGTCTGAGGTGGATTTGAACTCAGGTCCTCTTGATTGCAGGGTTGGTGCTCTATCTACTGCACCACCTAGCTGCTCCAAGCAGTCTCTACATTGAGGTCAATAGAAAATTGAGGGAGGGAATGGGGTAGAGGGAGGAGGTACATTAGAGTCATTTGACTTATAAAACAAATGAGTTATGTTCAATAAATTATGTTATCAGAGGTCAGGAGAGAGGCAGTGTGAGAGAGTAGACAGAGAATTTGTTTCAAAGCCAGGAAAACCTGCATTCAAATTTGACCTGTTAAAACTACTGGCTCTGTTACCCTGGGTAAGTCTCTTAATTTTCCAGTGCTCTAGTCTAGGCAACTCTTTAAGTTGGGAGTCGATGCTGTCCTGAATTGATAAAGGAAGTTCCCTCCTCTCATAATTCCCTAAACTAATAAAATCATAGGTCCAATCCCTGTCCCTACTGTCTGGGAACTTGTTGGCTAAGACTTTAGAGGCCAATTTAGGAGAGAGTCCTTTAGTTGATCACGAGGGTATTTGGGTATTTGAGTAGAAATTAAGGGGTAGTCTTTTCTCCTCTTTATAGTCTGGAACCCTACATCTTCCAGCATGTAAAGCAGAATCAGCCTAATTGTATACATTAATTACTTAGATCCCAACCATATTGCATTTTTTTCCTCCTCTAAAGCTAAGTAAAGCATCTGCCTTCTAGTGGATTATATTAACAGCAATTGGCAAAAACTCTTTGGCCAATAAAAATTTGGCTCACAGGGACATCCAATTGTACTATTTGGCTCCAGATATTTCCCCCTCGGGTTCCTTGTTTTGTTACTACCTTGTTAAATTAAATTTACACATACATGCATGTATTGATTTCTATGTATATATATATATATATATATACACAGACATATTTATATATAGAAATATATGGGTATGTGTATATATATACATATATATATACATATATATATGCAAATGCACACATAAATGTCCACACGTATATTGTACAAAACATAACAAAAGTCCAGTTTTCTTATAAAATCCTCTTTCCTGTTTTTTCTTATATGTTGAAAAGTATGTGTTTATTAATGATCATGGTAACAACAAAGAGAATGAAAAGTAAAATTTTAAGTTATTTTTAAAAGGACTCAGATGGAGGAAGGAGCAGGAAGTCTGGGGTTTTTTTAAATGCCATATGGTTGGGAAATATTTGATTCTTATAGATAGGATGATAATCTCCCTTAGTCACAATTTAAGGTAATTATTACTCATTATTACATGTGTCAAAAAGATTATTATATAATGAAACCAGAATGCAACCCAAACTCACCTGCATAGGATTTTGTTATAGCCACACAGTCAGTCTAATTTGTCAAGTTCTGCCAAGATTAGGAATCCAAATGAGTTGAGCTGGCTGTGTTTCCTTGAACCTGAACCGAGTATTAAGTGTGCACCTGGCCTGAGTCATGGCTTAACTTCTGAATGGAACTACAGGTATAGAGAATGTGACTCTAGTCCTATAACGTCACAGACAGGCATCAATTGCCCCCCCTCCCCGAAAACTGCCCAAGAAGCTTTTATCCCCAAGTACTCAACTTTTTCCTAGTAAAACAACCTCATTTCTACTTCCCACCCCTCCCTACCCTCCCTTCTAGTGGTTTGAAATGGAAGTTTACAACATAGAGAGGAGAAAACTCCTGGGAAAAATAGCTGAAAGACTTAGAAATTGCTAGCAGCCTTGGCTTATGCTGCCACATGACTCCGAAGTCCTTTGTTCCTAGAATCTGAATACTGGGAAGGACAAGAAGAGGTCACATAGTTCATCCTCCTGCCCTAGGCAGCACCACAGCTGCATGCCCCATACCTTCCTTTGGATTGCAAAGGTGATTACTCAGAATCAGAAAAACACATTTGTCTTGGGATTCACTGACTAGTGTTTTACCTACAGTGTAAACTCTGCTCAGCTTTGGATGGAGCCGGCTATGCCTTCTTGGCTGTTTATCAGTGGAACTAGTCCGCTTGTAAAAATGACTGAAATCAAATAACAAAAGCGCTACAAGGGACGAGCATTTGAATCTTCTACCAAAAGCCGCATTCCATTTTTGAAATCGTCAGTTGTGGCATGTGTTATCACAGGACCCCAGAATGATAGATCACAAATTGGAAGGGTCCAAGCTCCTCCTTTTATAGATGAGGAAAATGGGACAAAGAGAAGGGAAAGGGGCATACTGAAGGTTGCTGGGTTAATATGCAAAAAAGCCAGGATTCAAACCCAGTCACAGCAAGATGAAGGAAAGCAGTACTAAGGAAAGACTCCATCAGTCAAGTTAACAAGCATTTAAGAGCCTACTGTGTGCCACGCACTGTGCTAAGCACTGAGAAAACAGTCCCTGCCTTCAAAGAGCTCATAGTCTAATGTCTGATGGGGAGTTAACAGGTGAAGCACTTTGTATAAACGAGATATGTACAGGATGAATTGGAGAGAATCTCAGAGAGAAGGCACTAGCATTAGGGAAGACCAGGAAGAGGCTTTCTGCAGAAAGTAGGATTTTAGGTGATATTTGGAGGAAGGCAGAGGTGAGGAGGGAGAGAATTTCAGGCAGGGAGACAGTCAATGAAAATACAGAGTTGAGAGATGGAGTGTCTTGGCTGAGGAACAGCAAGGTGGTGAGCATCACTAGATCATAAAGTATGTAAGAAGGGGTGGGTGTTATAAGGTGTGAGAAGACTGGAAAGAGAGGAAAGGGACAGGTTATGAAGAGCTTTAAAAACAGAGTATTTCATATTTGATCCTGGGTTAATAGGGAGGTAGTTGGCATAGTGGATAGAGTGCTGGACCTGGGGTCAGGAAGACTCATCTTCCTGAGTTCAAATCTGACCTCAGACGCTTACTAGCTCTGTGACCCTGGGCAAGACACTTAACCCTGTTTGCCTCAGTTTCCTCATCCATAAAATGAGCTTGAGAAGGAAATGGTAAATCACTTCAAATCTTTGCCAAGAAAACCCCAAATGGTCATGAAGATTTGGACACAACTGAACAATAAAAAAACAAAACAAAACTGGTAGCTACTAGAGTTTATTGAACAGGCATGTGACAAGTCAGATCCTTACTTTAAGACCACTTTGATAGCTGAGTAGAGAAGGGGAAGAGATATGAGGAAGGGAAAACAACCAGAAGACTATATGAGAAGTCTAGGCATGAGGTGATCAGAGGCTGCACAAAGGTGGTATCAGCATCACAGGACAGAAGGTAGAATTGACGGCACATGACAATTTGTGTATTTCAGGTGAAAGTAATCAATTGAGGATGATGCTCTTCATGTGAATCTTAGTGTCTAGAAGGATGATAGTGCTCTTAGCAGTAACAGGAGAGTTAAGAAGAGGGTTTTGGGGAAAAGATAATTAGTTTGATTTTGGACTTAAGTTTAAAATGCCAAAAGCAAAGCTTCTTAAATTGTAGCTTGTGACACCATATAGGGTCATGTAACTGAATGTAGGGGGTCCAGAAAAGTTTGGCAATGTTAAAAGGTTATATATATAAAATATATGCATGTTTTGCTATTATATATTATGTATCTATATACTGGGGATCATGTCAATATTTCTCCAACAAAAAGGGATTGTGAGTGGAAAAAAGTTTAAGAAGTGCTGGTCTATAGGACATCTAGTTTGAGTTGTCCAAAAGGAAGCTAGAGGTGCAAGACTGGTGTTAGGAGAGAGATTATGGCCCGATAAATAGATCTGAGAATCATCTGCATAGAGGTGATAATTGAATTTATGGGAGTGCATGAGATCACCAAGCAAAATGGGGCAGAACATGCATGTGTCAAACCCACATGCACAGTATCCAGTCCACAACAGTCTGGAATGTGGCCAGGAACCAGATTAATTTGTAATAGTGAAATGTTTAACAAAATAACTAAAAATACAATGAAACATAGATAATATTATATTTTAAAACTAAGTCAATACACAACCCACTGGGATCCTTATGGACGGATTAGTGGTGTCACTTTCTATTTGGGTTTGACAACGCTGGTGTAGAAGAAGATAAGAGGCTCAGGACAGAGCCTTGGGGGACATCTAAGTTTAGTGGGCATCATATAGACAGAGATCTAGCAAAGGAGACTAAGAAAGAACAGACAATAAAGTAGGAGGAGAACCAGAAAAGAGCAATATCACAAAAAGCTAAAGAGAAGAGAGGATCAAGAAGAAGAGGGTCCTATGGTAGGCTGGGGGGATCATGGCTCTTTTTCTAGTTTTTCTGGCTAGCATTTTGAATATAAATGTGAAGTTTTGAGCCTTCTCTCAATCTATTCTATACCTTTACCACTTTTTTTTTTGGTCGGGGCAATGAGGGTTAAGTGACTTGCCCAAGGTCATACAACTAGTAAGAGTCAAGTGTCCGAGGCTGGATTTGAACTCAAGTCCTCCTGAATCCAGGGCTGGTGCTTTATCCACTGTGCTACCTAGTTGCCCCTGGGCTATACTTTGAAATAAAGGTTCTTAACCTTTTGTTGTTGTGGATTCTCTTGGCAATCAGGTCAAACCTTTGGACCCCTTCAGAATAGTGGGGTTTCTTTTGTTTGGTTTTACTTATATTCATAAAGAACATGCTAAATTTCAGTTAGAGGTTAGTGAAAATAAAGATAGAATTTTTTTTTTCTCCATCCAAGTTATCAAATCCCCTGAAGTTGAGCCGTAGATCTCAGGCTAACAAATACTGATTTAAAGGTATCTTCATGTTTTGCACATTCTAGTTGGACACTTCACCCCCCCCCATCACTTCTAGATATGAAATTATTTGTGATCAAAGAAGTCTGGTACTTATTTGCATCTGAAATACCAATTTGTACCATTTCCCACAAAACTTGTATATAGCTCATGCTGTTACCGTTTCCCCTCTCCTTTCCCTAAGTATGTCTGTCCCAAAGCAGTATTCGTGGAGATGAGGGAGGCTGGTAAATGAAGGAATGGCTAAATAAGGGACAAGAAGGAAGGTAAGACTAAAGCTGGAGTGTCGGAGAAATGCTAACAGTGAAAGAACAGAAGCTACCAGAAGAGAAAAGAAAGTCTGAGTCTTGGAGGATGGGAAGTATCACCTTGTACCAAAGAGATGGCAGTAAAAAATTAGAAGATTTTATAGAGAAACTAGCCAGTCTTAATTGAGAAACTGATGGACTGTGGACTATGAAGTCATGAAGACTGGCAGAATGTTTGAAAAGTGAAAGAAAACACCAGCATCTCCCCCTCCACTCACCACGTCAAGGAATCCTGAACCCAAGACAAGGCTCTTTATGGAGAAGGGGCCTCTGCCAGAGGAGTCCTCCTGTCTGGGGCTGTAAGTGATTTAGGAGTCACACACATCATTAGGACTAATGGTGGTTTTCTTCATTATTTATATTAATTTGCTTGCTTTTGTTCAAACTTTTCTCTGCAGACATAGTGCATGATTCCCTAGCACAAGGCTAGTTGACATATGTTCCCAGGTTTCTTTGGTGGGCACTGTGAGCCAAGAATGTGGGAAAATTCCCCAAATGAACCAGGGCCCTCTCTGTCATGAGAATGGTTTTGACTCAATGTTTATACACAGTATTTATGCACAGTAAGTCAGAATCAGACGGATAGTACTCACAGACCTGCTGTCTCCAAAGTCACTATGGGCCAAGAATAAAGAAAATTTTTTCCAATCCAATCCAATAAACATTTATTAAGTGCTGACTATGTGCCAGGCACTGTGCTAAATTCTGCATATACAACTAATAAAAAGAAAGACAATCCCTGCCCTCAGGGGACTTACGATCTAAAAGAGGAGACAACACACAAAAAGAGGCAGAAAAGTAGGGCCAGACACTACAGGGGATACTCAGTGTGAGGGCATCTTGTTCCATGGATTTGAAACCAGACAGAAAAGCAGAAGCAAAGAGCAGTGAGCTGAAAGTCCAGGTCCTGCCCTCTATAAGGGAAGGCATTGGTGCCAGGCCCCCAGCCCTCTAATCAGAGGGGAGAGGAGACTGAGCGGGAGGTAGTGACAATTAAGGCTTGAGTTAGCATTATGGAAGTGCATCTTATCATGGGAGGGACATCTTTCAACAACAGATGCAGAGTGATCTAGAGCAAGTGTAAATTTCTCTAGGAAACCTTTTCTGATTCCTCTAGTTATTAATCTTTACTCTCCTTCAAAATACCTTTATATGTGTTTTGTATATTCTTATCTGTGGACAGTTTAAACCTCCCTAGTAAACTGATAGTGGAATGTAAGCTCTTTGAAGGCAGAAAGTGTCTTACTTTTCTCTCTTATCCCTAGCACCCATCATAAGGCTCTGACACATAGTAAGTGCTTAATAAATGTTTGTTCATCAATCAGTTGGAAGTTTCTCCATGTTTTAAAAATATTGGGGTATTAGAGCCAATTCAGAGCAATATAATAATAGATCTCCTTGGTGGTTGTTTTGTTTGTTCATTTAAAGCTGATTCTAGGGGGTAGTTAGGTGGTGCAGTAGATAAAGCACTGGCCCTGGATCCAGGAGGACCTGAGTTCAAATCCAGCCTCAGACAAGTCAATAACCCTCATTGCCCTGCCCCCCCCCCAAATAAAAGCTGGTTCTAGTTCTGTGACTGAACTGAATTTCTGGATTTGTATTAGGGATCTTAGAGATAGCAGTGCTTGTTACTATGATCAAAGAAATGTGTAATCAGAAAAGGAGGTGGACTGATCTTATGGCTGGGGGAAAGATAAACGGACAGCTAAAGTGCTCCAGTGGAACCACTGAAATGTAAAATGTAAAAGGAGCTTCTGGAAGAGGGGATCCAGAGGGATGGGTGGATCTTCTGCTGATGATTGCTAGGAGAGCATGGAGAAGAATTGCACAGGAGAAGAAATTGGGATGGGTTGTGGTCCACACCTATGTAAATGGATTGTAGTCTACACCTCTGGAGGGACTAACCACATTGATGAGGTCATGAAGCCACTGGAGTAGTGAGTCACTGGGAGTGGGGATAAAGGAAGGTTTCAACAAGGGAGGAGACTTCATTCTTTTTGATAGGTCACTGTCCTCTACTTGTTGGCCAAGTAGACATGAAGTTCATGTTACTAGCAACTCTTGTATGCCCCTGGGAATTCCTGGAAATCTTCCCCTTCCCTTATACCTTTTCAGTCCTTTCCTCCTATAAGCTGTACCACTATCCCACCCCACTCCCTGAAATTTCTTTCCTTGCTCTCTTGACTAGACATGATCCTTATCCAGTCCGAGTCTCTGCTAATAACAGCTCACATTTGCATGAATGTTATTATACCCACTTTAGGAATAAGGAAACAGACGCAGAGAAAGTCAATTGACATTTCCATAGTTGCAGGAGCAGAAAATAAGAAAGCTGTGACTCAGACCCAGGTCTGATTTCAAGTCTGTTGCTCTTATCTTCACAAATAGCTATAGCCTTACCTAGGGCAGCTAAGGTGGTGAACTAGATAGAGTCTTGGGCCTGGAGTTAGGAAGACTCATCTTCCTGAATGCAAATCTGGCCTCAGACGCTTACTCTGTGACCCTGGCAAGTCATTTAATCCTGTTTGCCTTAGTTTCCTTATATGCAAAATGAGCTGGAGAAGGAAATGGCAAACCACTCCACTATCTTTGCCAAGAAACGCCCCCAAAAGTTTGACATCAAATCCAGTGCAATTCCCGATACACAACACTTTAGACAACACCAAAACCATTTATTGTGTAGAGCACTGTGGTATATGTGAGGAGCAAGTAAGTGTCTGAAACCATATTTGAACTCAGGAAGAAGAGTCTTCCTGACTTCAGGCCCATCATTCTGTCCACTGTGCTACCTAGATGATCCTGACAGGTTAAAGGTCACACAGTAGATATATGTCAAAGTCAAGAGTTGAGCCCAGGTCTTCCTCTCTTAGAGGTTGTTTCTCTATTCACCAAAGCACACTGCTTTCCATTTCTTATTTATTTGTTTATTTGTTTGTTTGTTTGTTTGTTTATTTATGTGAGGCAATTGGGGTTAAGTGACTTGCCCAGGGTCACACAGCTAGTAAGTGTCAAGTGTCTGAGGCTGGATTTGAACTTAGGTCTCCCTGAATCCAGGGCTGGTGCTCTATCCACTGCACCACCTAGCTGCCTCTCCATTTGTTATTGAACCAGTCTATCGCTGAGCAGAAAGTGGCAGCCAAATCTGCTCCATTGATGAAAGCGTCATTTACAACTGTCAAGCAGGGACAATGGGCTGAGGCAAGTGGAGTCCCAATAAACAATTAACTCATAAATGGTTAATGACATTTGGTAAGAAAACAGTGCATGTGTTTCTAGTGTTCAGGATGCCAATGTCTTCTTTTTGTAGGAAATCCAAAGCACCCACATCCTGTGTAGGGGAAACAAGGAGTGCAAAACGCCCTGCAGGAATGCCTTGATGAGGCACGCTCCCACAGTGCTGTTAACCCTGCGGCTCAGCCCTTTTGGCTCCTATGGGAGGATTCTCATTTAAGTACTCATCAGGTCCAGCTTTTCCTGGTGGGCTGTAGGCTTTTTAAAAATTCTTATTGTCCCTCTGTTTTTAAGCTAATGGCAGTAAGACAACTTCATTAGCTGAAACTGATGAGCTTAATCGGTCAGGGAAAAGGACTCTCAAGTCCTGGGTTAAACTTGGGAGTGTCCGTGAAATGGAGGTTGTCTGAGAATTGGAGGTCTTCCTGCCAAGCTGCTGGCTTCATGGGTCCCCAAAGCTCTCTCCAGTCTTGAAGGTTACTCCCTGGACTGCTTGAATTCCTGCAATAAATGAACAAATAAATAAATAAATACGAAGAAAGTCTCCTCGTTTCTCTTCCTGAGGATGTATAAGTATTCTTGTTCTTCTCTGGCAGCTAGCTGGTCTCCAGAGACATAGTTCTGGAAAGCATCCAGAAGCAAGTTTAGTGCCTGAGGAGGAACATTGTGAAATCAGTAAGAAAGCAACCTTGCCAGGCCGAGGAAACCAGAACCCTCCTCTGCTTTGGTAGGTGCTCTGAGCAGAAGACTTAAGAGGGTCTGACAGCCGAGCCTCCCATACCATTCAGATGCTGTTGCTTTTCATTGATTTGCATTTCCAATGGGGAAAGTTTGGGGGGATTACTGAATTATGTGCACCATTGAGCCCAGAAATAAACAGGATAGGTAAGGGGGCTACATTCTCAAAGGAGACTACTTCCTCATTTCTTTTGACATGTGGGGAAAGAAAGTAGGATTGCCTAATGGATATCGTCCAGCTTTTTCCATTTCTAGTCTCCATTTTGCACTAACATTAACTGACTTTGAATCAATTATTTCCTAGAATTATAGCAACAAGCAACTGGAAGAGATGGAATTCATGAGGCAGCAAGACACTCTCCCTGGATTTTAGAAAATGCTGCTTCCTTAGTCTATCCCAGAAATCTGGTGGTTATACTTACTGTTTCTGAATTTTTTCTTTTCTACAAAGGGGAGTGGTACTACTAGCCTTATTCCCAGGAACATGGTGGAGATAATTTCATAGAATCATATACATAAAGCTATAAGGGACTTGAGATATAAGTTAATACAAGTTTCCCATTTTTCATATGATGAAACAGGTCTAAAAGGGTAAAGTGGGTGCCCCAAATCACCTAAGTAGTCAGTGTCAGTGCCAGGATTCAAATCCGGGTCCCCTAATTCCAACTTGTGCTCTTTACATTATGTCACTCTGCTTTCTGAATTAATGACATAAGAATATTCTAGGGGTCACAGTGGATAAAGCACCGGCCCTGGGTTCAGGAGGACCTGAGTTCAAATCCAGCCTAAGATACTTGACACTTACTAGCTATGTGACCCTGGGCAAGTCATTTAACCCTCATTGCCCTGCCCCCCTCAAAGAATATTCTGAAGAGTCTTTTTTGGCATATATGTATATCTTGGAACCCATTAGTTAAAAGGTAGGCCTAATAAGACCTTCAAACTATCCTTTGCTTTAAAATATTTCAAAGATTTTAGAGTTAGTTAAAAACCTAAAATAAGCCTTGGATGTGTCTCCTCCTACCACTTAGATTTTCTCATGCCTATTGTGCTTTGTAAGTCATTGAGTCTTAAGATTATGGAATTAGAGATAAAAGAGGCTTATAAGCTATCTAATATAACTTCACCTGTTAATAGTTGAGAAAACCCCATGCAGGTGAAGTCACACAGTCACAGGGGCACTATATAGTTGATCCAAGACTTGAACCCAGGTCCATGGAATCTCAGACTGAAGTGACCACAGAAGGTATCTAGCTCAACATGTATAGTACCTCAATAGAAATTTCTTCTGCATTATTTCAGACAGATGGCCATTCTGCTTATGATTTAAGATTTAATAACAATAGTATATTTTGTTTATGTGACATCCTTTCCCTAGGGGCTGAAAGCAGTTTTCAGGCATCATTAAAGAAGTATGATTTTGTCATTCCTTCATGAGGAGTATATGGTGTCTTAATAATGTCTCACAAACAGATGTAGCTGATGTACCCACAGCATCAATTCTTTCATAACTATTGTGTCTCACGATGCCTAAAGAAATCATGCCCAGACAAGGGAGGGCAGTAGCGCTCCTTTGGGCATTGAAGAGATTGTTCCCTGTCTGACAGGAAGATGTAACTTTGGCTTGAGCATTTAAGCAGGGCTGGAGTTGGGAGAGGATTGGGGTGGGGGTGTCTGGAAGAAAGGAGGTAACTTGAGAGTAAGGGGAAGTGGTAGGATGACTTAGATCCTTGGTATGAGAAAAGGAAGAGAGGATCTGACCTCAGAAGTCAGACTGGCATCCTGGTAACAGGTTGCTAATACCTTTATTTGGTGGAGAGTGAAACTAAGAATGGGAAGCTTAATGACTTGTCTGTGGTCATGAACTCTTACAAAGCCATGAATGGAACCCAGAGGAACTCATTACTTTCACTGTATAGCTAGAGTCATCAGACCACATCCTGTAGAGAAGAGCATTCCATATTGCAATACTTCTGTGGCTAATGAACTAGCTATGGACATAAAGAAGCATGTGATATGATCTGACATATAATTGGGTTGTCTGGACAAAGTAAATGGAGAGTTTGTTCCTTGATAAGTGCCATGTCTCTCTTCCCACCACCCACTCCCAACCCTGCCCTGGTTTCCTGAAGAAAAACTTCCTGAAACCATCCATTCAGCCCCTTGCTGCAGATAATTGGGGGTGTGAGTAGTACTAATTAGTCAGGATTAATTTGCATAGACACTAAGCAGAGTTGCTTTTCCTGAAAAGTTCTTGATAGTGTTTTTTTTTTGCGTTGGTTGGTAACCATAATAGTTAATACCAGATAATATTTCAACAAAATTCTCTTCATCTGTGTGGTTTGCCTTTGGTACATACCAAGAAGATGAGTATGAATTACAGGTATTCAAATGTTCTAAAAGTTTCCCAGCATTAACCAATTGTTTGGTCTTTGTAGTAATTTTAGATTTCCCAATTGGCTTCTGGCCATTTAGCTCTGTGGGCAATCCCAAGTATTTGTAGAAACTCAATAATATGAAGATTAAATTCCTTAGATTTTGCACTATGCAGTTTGCAATACTTCAAAAATTCAAGGAGTTAATTTGTCGGTGTGGGTACTCCCTCCACTGGCGCATATTTATATCTCTCTATAACTCAGGTCCCCCATTTCTATACAGAAAAGTGAGGGGTGTAAACTAGATGACCTCTAAAGTCATTCCCAGCTCCAAATCCAAAGGTCTGCAAGGATAATGTGGCTGAAAAAATCCACTATCCTGTGAAAAACCTGATGTCAAATCTCTATGAAATTAGGCTGGTCCTCTGGAGATAGTCACACACTGATCAGTTTCTTGAAGGATGCCTGAAGCCTTCTAGCTTGGTAGGACCTGTGAAAACATGTTCAAATGATATAGCCCCCAAGAACCCAGAGTAACCTCCATAAGCAAGGAGAAATCAAGCCATGATTTCCATTTTATATAATGCAGAGTACCATGGGAACGTGTCCCTAATTCATAAATGTGATTGAATGGCTCCCCATTAATGCAAAGATCAATATAAACTTTGCTTGGCATTTTAAGCCTTTTATAATTGGCCCCAACCTACTTTTCCACCTTACTCTGTTTCACATACACAGTGGCCCAGCCAAACTGGCCCTCTTTCTATTCCTTCTACACAATACTTCATTTCTATACCTTTGCATTGGTTGTCCCCATACCTTGAATATACATCCTCCTCACCACTTCTTTTCAATCCCTGGTTTTCTTCAAGGCTCAGCTAAAATGCCCCTTCTGGGGCAGCTAGGTGGCACAGTGGATAAAGCACTGGCCCTAGATTCAGGAGAACCTGAGTTCAAATTCAGCCTCAGACACTTGACACTTACTAGCTGTGTGACCCTGGGCAAGTCACTTAACCCTCCTTGCCCTGCAAAAAACCAAAATAAAATAAAATAAAATGCCACATGAAACCTGTCCTGATCTCCCTAGATACTAGCATCTTTCCTCTCAAATCTAAATTTTAAAAAATATACTTATATATGTACATGTTGTCTCCTTTAACTGGATTGTTAGCTCTTTGAGGTATAAACTTTACCTGGCATGGTCCTGCTACAGAGTAGCATATCGAAAACTGTTGATTGATCAGCATTTTTAACACTTTACTTGGTGTTAAGCCTATGCTTCACAGAGAGATCATTACCTTTTGCAAATGGAGTATAGGATTGATTTTTTTTTTAAAAATGTTTCTTCCAGAAGGTGGTCTCTAATGATATAATCATTAAAGATAATTTTCCTGATGGAGAAGTTTCAGTTTTAGAAAGAAGAATACTGACTTAAAATCATGACAAGGCATAAAAAACCATTTGGTGCTTTCCAAATAATTTTATTAAGGGGTGCCTTGGTTTTCCCATTACTATTTTAATATCTCAGTAAACCCATGATCTATTCAGTGTGAGCCCTCCCTTCACCATGGGAATCACAAGCCAACAAACACAAAGAATTTGCCTATGATGCTGGAGGCTTTATTCTATTCTTCCAATTGATAAATTAAAAACGTTGTTTTTTTATAATGAACATTTTTATTTATAGTTTGGGGTTCCAATTTTTATCCCTCTCTCCCTCCCTCCCCTCCCCCTCCCCGAGGCAGCAAGCAATCAGATATGGGTTATACATGTATGATTAAAAACATTAAATTTTAAAAAATTAAAGAAAATAAAATTTTAGTTCTTTGTCAAATAAAAAAGATGAGGAATCGGAAAACATCAATCTCATTATTGTGACTTTGTACAAATCATTTTCATTTCCTCTAGCTTCTGTTTCCCCAGGATATGCAGCACAAGGTTTGCAAGGTGCTTAACATGTTATTTTGTTTGATTCTCACAATAACCCTGCAAGGTAGGTGCTATTATTATTCCCATTTTTTTTTTTTGCAGGGCAATGGGGTTAAGTGACTTGCCCAGGGTCACACAGCTATTAAGTGTTAAGTGTCTGAGGCCGGATTTGAACTCAGGTCCTCCTGACTCCAGGGCCGGTGCTCTATCCACTGAGCCACCTAGCTGCCCCTATTATTCCCATTTTTACAGCTGAGGAAGCTGAGGCAAACGGCAGAGTCGCACAGCTTGTAAATATCTAAGACCAGATTTAAACTCATGTATTCTTGACTCTGAATGCTCTGTCCTATCCACAGCATCCTAGCTGCAGAAAATTTGCTTTCTATCTGCTTCACACATGTGTGATGATGAGCTCAAGGCTTCAAAGTTGTTGGGTTTTTTGAAAAACTGCTCCCCCACTCTTTCTTACCTGGGAATACATTCTGTAGCTCTGATGCTAAGAACAAGACTAAGCCATAGAACATAAGGAACAAAAATATTAATAGTTCACATGTGCATGATACTTTTAAGCTTACAAAAAACACAAAGCACTTTCCTCACAGTAGCTCAATGAGGTCACTATTGCAAGTATTATTAATCCCATTTGGAAGATGGGGAAACTGCGGCTTAAAGATATTAAGTGAGTTATTATCACATGGTCAGTAAGGAGTATGATTCAAAGTCATTCTTTGATGGGTTGTTCCACTTCTTGTTCTTCTGTCCGGATACTCTCTTTACCAATGCAAATCACAATTTCTCTACCACTTGGTAGATTAAATTAGATTCAATTAAATTGAACAAATCTCAATTAAGTGTCTTCTATGTGTAAGGCACTGTACTACTGTGTAGATATTCCAGAAAGGGGACCTCAGAGTTCATTAGTATACAGAACTCATAGTGGAACTGGAAAGAGAGTCATCTAACCCAAACTCCCATATTTTACAGAAGAGGAAACTGAGACTCAAAGAGGTTGAAAGACTTGCCAAATACTACCTAACTAGTAAGTGGTGGTGTAGGGATTTGAAGTCAAATTCCAGGACTCCAAATAAAGTACACTTTCCATTATACCATGCTGCCTCCTTGAGAGACAGTGTAGCATACTGAACAGTCATGAAATTAAGACCTGGGTTCAAGTCCTACATCTGACATGTACTGATTATGTAGAACTGGCTGAATTGCTTGATCTCTCTGTGTTCTAGGCAACTTTCTTAGGCTATATGTTGTAGAGAAGTTGATGGCCTGCATTAGTGACAGGAAAAAAGACATAGCCCTTGCTGATAGTCTTTCTGAGTTTCTATAGCTAAAGATTGCCCACTTAAAGACGACCTTCTCTGAATCTAGTTAGACCTCCCTCTAAGTGACATGCAGTCCATTGGGAAAAATACAAAACAAAACAAAAAATCTTAACTTACCTAAGCCTCAGTTTCCTCACATGCAAATTGGGGATAATTATGCCTATAGCACTTGCCTCATAGGATTTATAGAAGACTTAAATGTGATAGCCTGTGTAAAGCACTTTTGAAACTTTGAAGCATTATATAAATGTCAGTTATTATTCTTTTGACTGTCTCTAAAATCTTTTTGAGAAAGCACTTTGATGTAAGGCACTTTGCAAAGAGTAACTATCTGATATGATGGTTATGGTATTGTTGAAGGGGATGATAAAGGCAAGAGCTAGGAGTATGAATTTAGGTCTTACATAGGGGCCCACCATGAGGCAAATTTCCTGGGAAACATTATTCTTCTTTGTCCCTGCCCTCAGACTTCTGGAATCCTGGGATGAGGGTTTGGCCCAGTCTCAGTATTCTGTTTGGGTCCGGTGGATCTTCCTTGGGCTACTTCCTGTGGCAAGAATGGCTCTCTAGAGGACTCCTATTCACAGGTGAGTTTGGCACGAGCACAGAGATTGTTTTGTGATCTAGGGTGCGGTGGGCTTATTTTCTTTTGGATATTGTGAATTGTTACAGAATCCATTCTAAGTCTCTCTAAACTTTGAAGTGCTCTGGGGTCCTTGTTGGAGTTGCTTCAAAAATAGAGCTATTGCTATTACAAGTTTTAAGAAAACACAATATAAGAAAATGTAAACTTACTGAGCCCATAAATCTTGATTTTTTTTTCATTTGACCTGTGATTTCATTGCTGTAGGGCATTGGAATCGAACTCAGATAGAAACTGGGGGTCACTAAACCATATAAGAATTCCTGCAGATTGCATATTGACTTAGAAAACCATTTACAGTCACTCCTCAACACACCCATGTTTAACTTTCTCCACTTCAAGCATCTGTGTGATTTTATTAGTAACCTCATTTTCACTTTCACTTTGGTAACCATGCACTTGTGGCTATACACACAGTACATTGCACATGTTCATTGTTTGCCTTTAAAACTCAAATTTTGGGCTGCAATTATGTCCCTAAAGCGTAGTGCAAGTCCGTTGGGCTCTAAGCCCAAGAGTGCAAAGTCAGTGATGTGGCTTAGTGAGAAAATAAAGGTGTAAGATAAACTTCATGGGGGAATGTCTATAGTCGCTGTGCTGAGAGTTTGGTGTTAACAAATCAACGATTTGTTACATCTGCAAAAAGGAGGAAAGAATTCATAAAAGTATTCGTGAATCTGCTCCAGAAAGTGATAAAATAACCTCTAAAGTGTGGGATGAGTTTGAAAAAATGGAAATGGGGCTATTTGTGGATAAATGAGATAGATGGTGGTTGCCCTTGCCAGTGTTCTCCATGGTAGAGCTAGCATCCAGTTCCCTGTTCCTTTGTGGCCCACCCTTGGCCATGGTGAGAAGCCAGTTGAGGTGGGAGTTTTGATGGGGCCCAGGTTTCACTCAGAGGCACATGCTTTTCATTTGGGAACTATAGAAAGGGAGATTAGAGATGATAGGTTGCCCTTTTCTCTTTCTCTGTTTCCCTTTTAACATTTCTTCTTCTTCTTCTTCTTCTTCTTCTTCTTCTTCTTCTTCTGCTTCTTCTTCTTCTTCTTCTTCTTCTTCTTCTTCTTCTTCTTCTTCTTCCTCCTCCTCCTCCTCCTCCTCCTTCTTTCTTCTTTCTTTCTTCTGTCTTCTTCTTCTAACATCTCTGCCCCTACCTCTCCCCATCCTTTCTGGGAGTATTACCTCTTGTCTCCCCTGCATTCAATGGGTTATTTCATGGTTACTGTTTTAGGAAAAGTGCATATTATCAGAATTAATATTTTATTATAAAGAATTATATGCAGAAAAGTATATCAACAGTTCTTGCTTTACCTAAGTGGATCATCAAGAGCCAATAGAGGGAGGGGGTAAGCACATTGGGGTTAAGGACAGAGATAGTGGAGGTCAGAGACAGAGGAATAAGAGCAGGAGGAGAAACATTTTGGGTCTGGGGCCAGCCATGTGGGATCCTGGCCTGAACTGAAGTGGGGGTGGACAGACAAATGGGGGCCAGAAATGGACACATCTAGGAGAGGATGAGCAAAATGAGGGTGCTAGAGACAGATACACAGTACTTGAGCATGGACAGATGGAAGACAGACAGGCAGGCAGGTTGTTGGAGTGAAACAAAGATCTTTCTCTTTGTCTGGGAGGTCTCAAGCTAAGCCCCAAATATGTCTGTTCTGCTTTCACTTGAAAGGGTTGGTATTTGTTTTTTGTTTGTTTTGTTTTGTTTTGTTTTTGGTGGGAGGGGTGGGAGGTTATGGAGCATAGAGCTGAGGGGCAGAGAGAGAAAGCAGTATTATACAGTAAAGTTAACATAGGTGGGTTTTTTTTTTTGTAATATGGATGTCTTTCAGAATTCTTTACATAAAGTCAAATTTGCATAATGCAAATTTACTTAAAGTGAGAACTCTATTTTCAGCAATCTCTACCCAAAGATTATAGTTTTTGGTGGTGGGGGTAACCTAACAACCCTATTTCCCATAGGCTCAATGAATCAACATTCACATTTTTTACCTTTGTGACATTTTCTTTTTTGTTTTTGTTTTTGTTTTTGTGGGGCAATGGGGGTTAAGTGACTTGCCCGAGGTCACACAGCTAGTGAGTGCCAAGTGTCTGAGGCTGGATTTGAACTCGGGTCCTCCTGAATCCAGGGCCAGTGCTTTATCTACTGTGCTACCTCTAAGAATATTACACCTAGGAAATTTGACTCTACTAACATTTTCTATGTTCTATTGTACTTTTTATTTATTTTGTTAAATATTTCCTATTTATATTTGAATCTGGCTCAGAGAAGGTGTTTGACACCTTTGGCATAGGGAGTTCCCACTACCAATAGACATGGGTATCTTCTCTGCTTCTTCAAGTCTTAGAGGGTTTTCTAGGAGTATTGAGAAGTTATGCACCTAGCCCAGGTAACACAGCCAGAATGTGTCACAAATAAGGACTAGAACCCAGGTTTTCCTAACTCTCTCTGGCAAGACCAGCTCTCTTTCCATTGCCCAACTACCTATAACATACAAATTGGGGATCAATTATTCAATCAATCAACAAGCATTTATTAAGTTCCTATTGGGTACCTGTTACTGTGCTAGAAGTTAGGGATAGAAAGACAAAAATGAAACTGTACATTTATTACAAATATAAACAAAGGAAATATGATGTAGAGAGGCTGTGTTGGATAATGGAAGGAGAGCCGGCCTTGCCAGCTTTTCAATACTTGAAGATCTGGGTTCTAGGTTTGCTTCTGCCACACACACACTGTATGTTTGATCCTGGGCAAATTAGGCAGAGCAAGTGCTGATTTACTCTGATAAAGGGAATTATTTCTTCTTCAGAGTTCCCAATACCAGTGAAATCACAGTGAAATCCAAAATTTAAAAACATAAAAATAAAAACAAGGTAATTTCAGAGATGAAATGCTTCATAAAGTTTTTAGAGAATTTTCCTTAAATTGGGAAGACTACCTCTTGCTCCCCCACACTATCAAATAAAATTATTCCATTAAAAATACTTAAAGTCATCTTTTTTTTTTTTTTTTGGCAGCACAGAATATTGGAAAGATCCTTGGACTGGTAGTCAGGAGACCTTGACTGTAGTTAGTCCGAGCTCTGCCACAGCACAGTTGGGTAACCTTTGGTGAGTCACAATTTATAACATTACAAGGTTCTACTAGGTTATTTTTAAAGTTTTTTCCAACTCTAAAAATGTATAGCTTTATGATAATCTTGTGACTTGGAGATAAATATTCTTATGTATCTATATTCATATATAATATATATATATAAAGTAATTTTTTCACAAAATAACTGTAATGGAAACAATTCATAATTACTTAGTCTTAAAAATCTATTATTTTCCAGAATAATACTGGATTGATTAATTAATGCAAAGTGCTTGGGAAGTATAAAATAAAATCTAAATCCAATTTTGAAAGAGTCCACTGCACTAAGGATATTACAAAGAATAGAGTATAGTGCTCATCTGCTAATATTTTAAAACATACAAAGTGATGAGAAACAATTGGGGAAAAAGGGAAGGAGAAGCTTTACTTCTCAGTAGCTTTTATTTTGTTTAAGGAAACACATTTTATTCCCCTATATTTTAGCATTGGATTTTCCAATGGGGGCCTTTGTTCCCCAAGTATCTTTCCCTTTCTAGCCAGATGAGCAGACATGTTGTTTTACATCGCAAGGGTGTCGATGGTGTCTGAAAAGAAAACAATGTGATTTTTGAACAGATTGTTTTTTATGGGTCAGCACTTTTGTGACTGTAACAGACCGTGACTGATTAAGACAAATGGTTGCTGGATGGCTCAGAGGAAGGGGATGTTAGCGACTATCGAGGGTAATAACTCTGAGGCTCAGTTTGTGCCAGGTTCCTTCAGCGATTGAGCACAAACAGTTCTAGCTGTAGAGACCTGGGCTTGGCAAAATGAGGCCCCATTTGGAAAACCTTCACTTCCAAAGTGAAGCAAATTCTGAGTCTCAGCTTAAGGAATGCTAGTGACAGTCTCAATGAAAAAAAAATACAAAAACCACCACCAACAACAAGAACGCAGCAATTTTCTGATGCTTGGATTTTCAAGGGGATGTTTTAAACAGTGTGGCAAGTTGATCCCTCACTCTTTTGCCAGGGCCCATCAATCTGGTGAACTTCCAGACCAGGAATTCAAGGATTTAGCTGAGAATAAAACTTCATAAGCCTATTGGTACCAAGAAACCAAAGGCCTCTCCTTCTCTCCTTACTCACCATCCCAACCAGTTCTTTTGTACTGTTATCCTTTGTCCTAATCCTTTGTCCTGGATCAGTCTGGGTAAGAGCTTGAGTTAATCAGTTCCACGCCTTCAGAAAGTCTTTCTAATACCTTGACCTAAGTCAGCAGAAATATGTGTAAAATCTCCCCAGGAATTGGGGAAGACTTCAACATTTTTCAGACCACTGGGCCCTTTTTTGTTGTAAGCCAAGGTCTCATAGATTATATTTCCCTTCTCTCCCACCCCAGCTTAGTCTGTTCTCCCTTTTCTCACTGTATAGGGGAAAAGCCAGAATCCTGGCTTTTGTGAAACCACTTACTTCAAAGCAATGTAGCCCATTGTACACCAAGGAGAAATTCACCAGAAATAAATATTGTGAAATTTACACCAATTTGCTGCCTTCCAAAGGGTCAAAATGGGATTGATACAATGGCTTTCCCCCAAACTCCTGTTATTAGAGTAATAGAGACAGACAAAAAAAAGGATAAAACTTAAGTGACTTGCAGTCTCTTCCATTGAAATTTTTATCCTCTGCTTTCCATGCCCACTATAGGAATGAACTTTGATTTTATCCAGAGTTTATATCTTGAAAGTGTGTATGTGTGTGTGTGTGTGTTGTTTTGGTCAAAAGGTGACATATTCTACCTGTGAAATAGCTAAAGTCAACACATATTTATTAAGTGCCTACTATGTGCCAGGTGTTGTGTTAAGCACGTAAGATATAATGAAAGGCAAAAATAGACCCTGCTTTCAAAGAGCTTACTGTTTAATGGAAGAGACAACATGAAAACAACTATGCACAAATAATATATCTCTTTATTCAGAAAGATCAGAGGAGTAAATTTCTATGGTAGAATGTTCATTTAGGACAGAGGATGGTTCAGAAATCACATGACATAGTTAGAGTGACATGTAGACATAAACTCAATTTGTCCAAAATTGGACTCATTATCATTCTTTTCCAACCCTACTCTCTTCCTAACTTCCCCATCATACACACACACCCCCCATATATCTCTCTTTCTCCCTTCTAAAACTGCCACTACCCTGATTAGGCCCTCCTTACCTCATTACAATAGCTTGATGTCTGGTCTCCCTGACACATCTCTCCCCACTCTAGTCCATCTCTATTCAGCAGCCAAAGTGATCCTTTTTTTTTTTTTTTTTTGCGTGGGGCAATGAGGGTTAAGTGACTTGCCCAGGGTCACACAGCTAGTAAGTGTCTGAGGCTGCATTTGAACTTAGGTCCTCCTGAATCCATGGCCACTGTTTTGTCCACTGAGCCACCTAGCTGCCCCCCAAAGTGATCTTCTTAAAGCTTAGGCCTGACTATGTTACCCCCCCCCTTTTTCTTTCCCCACCTTCCCAGAAACATACTCATTAAACTCCACTGACTTCCTACCACCACCAAGATAAAGTATAAAACACTCTGTCATTTGTCTCCCCTTCCCACTTTTCCAGATTTCTTACACCTTAAATTCTCTCATTCATTCTACAATCCAGGGATGGCTGTTCCTTTCACAAGACACTCCATTTCCTAACTCCAGGCATTTTTTACTGGCTGTCCCACATGCCTGGAATGCTCTCTCTCCTCACCTCTGACTCATGGCTTCCCTGGTATTTTCAAGTCATAGTTAAAAATCTCACTTTCTGTAGGAAGCCTTTCCCAATCCCTCTTTAATTCTGGTGCCTTCTTTGTTTTGATTGTTTATAACTTGCCCTGTATATATTTTGTTTTTACATAGCTATTTGCATATTGTCTCTTCTCTTAGGCTGTGAACTACTTGAGATCAAGGAATAGCATGTACTTTTTTTTTCTATCCCCAACACTTAGCACAGTGAAGGTCCTTAATAAATATTTAATGATTGACTAACATGATTAGATTCCTCTTTGAAGGAAAGATCACATTGGAGTGTTAAGTCCTGAGAGGTCTTCAGTGAGCCCTTTCTCAGACACTGGGTGCGAGTCAAGACAGGCAATGCTTTAGCAGTCACCTTCGGGGAAATAAACAGGGAATAACTTGCAGTAGTTTGCCTTGGAAGACGTCACAGCCCAACCCTAGTTCATTGACTGCACTGTCATGTTTGAGAAGGGGAGAAAGAGCCTGTGGCCCTTCCATTTTGATTTTTTGATTTTGGGTGCCAAGATTTCCTGTAAAGTATTCATCTTAATATTTCCAAGTTCCTTCCTAGTTTCCCATTAATCAAAGCACTGTCATAAGGACACTGGCTTTGTACAGTGATTTTATTCCAAAGCAGACTTCCCATAACATTTATGTGATTAGAGTTCTTATCCCACCCTTTGAAGCAGAGGGAGGGTAGGAAAATTTGCCATGTTTATGTAAATAGGTAAAAATGAATAAGATGTATATAAAGCTGATGAGACTTCCAGGAGCCAAGATGGCCGAGTAAGCAATAAATCACTGTTAACTCATCCACACAATCATAAAATAGTGCCCCCAAACAAATCCTGAAACATCAGAACCAGCAAAAAGATGGGGTGAAACAATCTTTTAGCCCAAGAAACTTGGAAGATCAGCAAGAAAAGTCTGTCTCACTCAGGTAAAAGGGGAGTGAAGTACAGGACTAGAAGTGTCCCAGCAAGCCCCACACCAACAAACTCCAATACCAGGACAGACACCCCGTCAATGTGTGTGTACACACACACACACACACACACACACACACACACACACACACACACACACATGCATGCTCACACATGCCTCAGTATAGCCAGGGGAACCAGATGATTCCAGCTCTGAGAACCACCACATGCTTCAGTGTAGCCCCAGGGAAATGCAGAAACACCCCCATTGACCTCAGTATATGCCAGACCCAAGCACTAGGACCCTAGCTCAGCACCAGGTAAGCTGAAAGACTGATACAGCCTCCAGCAGTGCCAGCTATCCCCCCCCCCCCCACACACACCACACCCTCAGCACAGCACCAGACAGGAGGGTCCTCTGTGGGCTTAGGGCAATATCAGTCTGCCACCAGGTAAACAGCCAGGGCCTGCAGCATCTGGCATAAGAAGCTTGAGACAGTGTCCTTTCTACCCTGGGAAGCAGAGTTCAAATTTAGAAGAAAGGAAAAGGGTTTAAAAAAAAAGATGAGCAAAAAGCAAAAACAAAAACAAAAATCTGACTATAGAAAGTTATGGTGACAGGGAAGATCAAGACACACTCTCAGAAGAGGACAACAACGTCAAAACAACTATAGGCAAAGCCCCAAAGAAAAATAGGAAGTGGTCTCAAGCCTAGAAAGAACTCACGGAAGAGTTCAAAAGGAAACTTAAAATCATATAAGAGAGGTGAAAGGAAAATTAGGAAAAGAAATGAGAGTGATGCAAGAAAATTATGAAAAAAAGAGTCAACAACTTGGAAAAGAAAACAACTACTTAAAAAGTAGAATTGGCCAAATGGAAAAGGAAGTATAAAAATTGAGGAAAACAAGTCCTTAAAAGTTAGAATTGGGCAAGTAGAAGTTAATGACTCTATGAGACATCAAGAATAAACTGAACAAATTCAAAAGAATGAAAAATAGAAGGTGTAAAATACCTCATTGGAAAAACAACTAAACTGGAAGACAGATCCAGGTGAGATAATGTTTGTATAGCTAAAAGGAATATACATAGACAGAGAGTATGGATATAAGGTGAATTTTAGTGAATGACCTAAAAATAATTAAGGGATGAGAAAGAAGAGTACAATGGGTGCAGAAAGAAGGGAGAGGTAGAATGGGGTAAATTATTTCACATGAAGAGTCAGGAAAATCCTATTATAGTGGAGGAAAAGATGGTGGGTGATGGGCATCACTTGAAGCTTACTCTCTTCAGTGTAGGTTCAAAGAGAGAATGATATACACAATCAGTTGAATATAGAAATCCATCTTACCCGACAGGAAAGTAGGAGGGGAGGAAATTAAATTAATGCAGAGTAGGGAGGAGAGAAGAGAAGGGAGGGAAGACTAGGAGAGTCAAGGGCAAAGGGTAAAAGGAGAGGACAAATAGGAGAAAAATAGGATGGAGAGAATACACAGTTGTTAATCATAACTGTGAATGTGAATGGGATGAACTCTCTCATAAAATGGAAGAAGATAGCAGAATAGATCAAAAACCAGAATCCTCCTTATTTCTCACATATATACAAAACTCAGTAAAATTTATAAGAATGCAAGCCATCACCAATTGACAAATGGTCAAAGGATATGAACAAGCAGTCGTCAGTTGAAGAAATCCTCAGACACTTAACACTTACTAGCTGTGTGACCCTGGGCAAGTCACTTAACCCCAATTGCCTCACTAAAAACAAAACAAAACAAAACAAAAAAAAAACAACTCTGAGGTGGTACCTCAGATTTGCTATCAGATTGGCCAATATGAATAAAAAGGAAAATGATAAATGTTGGAGAGGATGTGGGAAAATTGGGACACTAATGCACTAATGTGGAATTGTGAACTGATCCAATCATTCTGGAGAGCAATTTGGAACTATGTCCAAAGGACAACCAAACTGTGCAACTCTTTGATCCAGCAATACCACCACTAGGTTTTTTCCCCAAAGATATCATAAAGAAGAGAAAATGATCTACAAAATAGATGTGCATAAAAATTTTTCAAGGTGGCAAAATATTGGAAATTGAGAGGTTGTCCATCAATTGGGGAATGGCTGAATAAGTTGTGGCATATGAATGTAATGGAATTCTATTGTGCTGTAAGAAACGACGAGTAGGAGGAGTTCAGAGAAACCTGGAAAGACTTGCATGAATTGATGATGAGTGAGATGAGCAGAACCAGAACATTATACACAGTATCATCAACATTATGTGTTGATCAACTGTGATAGACCAGATTCTTCTCACCAATCCAATGGTATGAGAAAGTTCCAAAGGACTCATGATAGGAAAGGCTCTCCAAATCCAGAAAAAAAAAAAAAAAGGAACTGTGGAGTATGGATGCTGATTGGGTCATACTATTTCTTTTGTTTTTGGTGCTATTGGTTTTCTGTTTTGAGGTTTTTCTTTTTTGCTCTGATTCTTCTCTTATAACATGACTAATTCAGAAATATGTTTAATGTTATTATGTATATATAACCTATATCAGATTACCTGCTGTCTAGGGAAGGGGGAGGGGGAGATGGAGGGAGAAAAATTTGAAATTGGAAATCTTATGTAAACAAATGTTGAAAACTATTTCTACATGTAACTGGAAAATAATAAAATACTTTTATTTTTTTAAAAAAGATAAGACCTCCCCTGTACCTCCCCAAAGTGGAGATTATGCTAATGAGGAGATAATTTCTTTCTTGCTATAAATATAACCATTTTTCTTCCCCCTATTTGAGACACCTCTCTCCTTGGGTGCTTCTCCCTGTGGTCACTCACAGTATTTAAATAAAACTTGGGAAACTGAAAAAAAAAAAAAGAAAGAAATTCCATCATATGAGAAAGGATTAAAGGAACAGGAAATGTTGACTCTAAAGAAGGGGAGACCAAGGGTAGACATAGTCATCTTCAGGCAATCTGGAAGTTCTAGAGGCCCAAACTAGGATCAATGGGTTGATTATCAGGAGTCAGAAAATGCCTACCATTTTTGGAAAAAGGGAGGGGAGGGAGAAAAATCTGGAACTCAAAAATCTTGTAAAGATAAATACTAAAAATTGTTTTGATGTGTAATTAGGAAAAATAATATAACTATTAAAATAAATAAAAATTTATATAAAAAGATTTCTTTAAAGCTGTTGTGTATGTAATGGCTGGAGCTAAAACTAGAGTCCTTATTTCGACCAAGGCTTTTAAAAAATAACTATTTCCTATTTTATTTCTGTATTTAAAACTCAAACATTTTTTTTCTTTACTAAAGATTATTACTGACAATAATTTATTCTTTGGAAGGCTCTGATACAAACCTAATACATGCATAGAGACAAACATACACATGTAAACATATAATACATGCATGTATGTTGCACAGATGTATACCATAATTATATATACACAACCTTTTAATGGTTCCGTGACTTCATTGATATGAAAATTCCAACATGTAAGTAACAACTTAGTGATGCTTCTCATCCAGTGAGATTGTTATACAGGGCTTTCCATCAATTCTTAGCAAGCATACAGGAGATTTTCCTACATGGGTTTTAAGATTCTGGGCTATCCATCTATTTTGCTCCATTTCACTGCATGACCAGATTACCTCCTTTACTAATCATACATTACATAGATGATATCTTTTATACTACTTCATGTATGCAAGTTATCCTCTTGAACATACTATAATTCACTTGAAGTAACTATAAGTTAGCTTCTCTATTGCTCTTAGGGTCATCCAAATTGTTGATTCTTCAAAGACTGGGATGTTCTAGGATTTGTGGTTATATATCACTTGCAGGAAAATTCTGGTATTAAAAAAAAGATAGTTTTAAAAAAATGTTTATACCATCATCATTTGTGGTTAAAACAAACAAACTAGAAACAAAGTAAATGCCCATCAATTGGGGAATAGCTGAATAAATTGGAAGCCATAAGTGTGGTGAAATATTACATACAAAATTATTACACTAAAGTAGATCATAAGAACAACAATAACAGCAAAACGATTACAATTCTGGTAGCTGTTTTCTGCTAACTTATAGGATACTTTTCTTTCTTCCTCAATGAGCCTGGATCACATTCTTCCTCTTATATAAAATTCCTATCCTGGTATTAGAATACTGATTGCATATGAAGGATGAAGAGGGGAATGTTAAAGATGACTCCTGGGTTGCTAACCAGGATAACTGAAACAGTGGTGATTCCTTCAACAGAAATGGTGATGTTAGGTGGATTGTGTTTGGAGATAAAGCTATTGAGTTCTGCTCTAGACATTTTGAACATTTGATACCTTTGGGCCAAAAAACGTAGAGATTTCCAATAGGCAGTTGGAGATTTGGGACTAAGGCTCAATAGATAGTGAGATGTAGGTTGTATATTCAGATAAAGTCATATAAATAAAGATTGTAATCAAATAAAAGAGAGCTAATGAGACCAGGGAGGGAGAACAGGAGAAATTTCAAGATAGAGTCCTGGGATACATCCATGCCTAAGGTTCATAACATAGATAATGATCCTTCAGAAGAGGATAAGAAAAACTAGTCAGACAGGAAGAGATGTGCACTAGGCCAGTACCCAATGAAATACAGAAAAGAGAGAGTATACGCAAGGAGAAGGTTGTCAACAATGATAATACTGTAGCAAGTTCAAGAAAGATGAAAACTAAGGAAAGGCCATTGTAATAAAGACATCCTTGGGAGAGAAATTTCAGTTGAATTGTAGGGATAAGAGTGAGAGATGAGAAAGTGAAGATGAGCGTAGGCAACTTTCTCTTTCTTTTTTAATAGTATTTTATTTTTTTCAATTACATGTAAAGACAATTTTTAACATTTATTTTTAAATAAATGCTAAACCCTAACCCTTCCCCCCTCTCTAAGACAGTAAGTAATTTGATATAGGTTCTATATGTTAGGCAACTTTTTTTAAGGAGTTGTTTTGTGAAAGGGAGAAGAGCTAGAGAAATGAATTGGTCCATGAACAAGCACTTATTTTGTGTCCTGGGAATACAAATACAAAGAATGAAATAATCCCTACTCTCAAGGTGCTTCCATTCTATTGGGAGATAAGTTGTACATATAGAGGTTAGGTGGGGCAGCTAGATGGCACAGTGGATAAAGCACCGGCCCTGGATTCAGAAGGACCTGAGTTCAAATCTGCCCTCAGACACTTGACACTTACTAGCTGTGTGACCCTAGGCAAGTCACTTAACCCTTATTGCCCTGCAAAAAAAAATCCCACAAAAAATATGGAGGTTAGGAAGACAAGCATTCCAGGCATACTGAATGATCAGTACAAAGGCGTAGGGTCAGGAGATAGAAGACATAGTGCGAGGATAGTAGGGTCAAGTCAGGATTTTCAAGAATGATGCTGATTGAAGCATGTTTATATATCTCAGTGGATAAGAAAAGAATTAAAATTAGAAAGAGAGGCTAGGACAAGAAGAATGCCCAGAGAGAAGATGGGTAGGAGAAAGTCACAAGAAGAGGAGTTGGCATTGTCAAGAAGGGCCTTTAATTCTCCAAAACCAGCATAACAGAAGAGAGTAAACAATAATGATGAGGTGACTGCAAATGTGGAATTAGAGAGGGACAATATGAATGATCACAATTTTGCCAGTGAAGTATAAGATGGGGTCCTCTGCTGAGGTGAAAAGGCATGGGAGCAGGGATAATGTATCTGGCTTGTGAGAAGAAAAGCAGTGTATACCACTGGGTTTTGAATCAGGGCACTAGATTCAAGATTCCCATGTTGCCTGTGTCACTTTAAACACGTTGCTTAATTTCTCTGGATCTAAGTTTCTCCATCTGTAAAATGAAAGGATTAGACTAGATTTGGAAGATATGACCAGTCAATCAATAAACAACTATTAAGTGTTAACTATATACCAGATAATATGTTAAGGTACTAGGGATTAAAAAAAAACAACAAAAGTAAACAGGCAGATAGAGGTATTTCAGAGTTATGGACTGTGGAAGTCAGATACTTGTAGTGATGAAATGATCTAGAATATGAATATCTACCCTGCCTCACCTATTTATTGATTATCACTTGTTCTCACCATAATGACCTCCACAAAATCTGAATATGATGCTTCAGAGTAGTGTGGCCGTGATCTTTGCTTCTCAAAACAATGTCAGCCAAGGACAAGTTCCATTAAGTACTCCCATATTGGAAAGGTTTTGACTTTGTTCCTGGCAAAAGGCTATGCCTTCTGTCTGAGGACCAGCTGAGCTAAGTATGAAGAGGCATGTCATTGGCAGACTAGTGCTTTAGAAAGATAGTTGAGTTGAACATGGACTGTAATGGGTTGTACTCTGAGTCAGGAAGCTATAGTAATAGTCCTGCCACGAAGTGAGGAGTGGCTTCATCATTGTAGCAACAGAGTCCAAGGAGAGGAGGGATCATATGTGAGAGATGATGAAAGCAGAATCAAGAAGACTGGGCAGCAGATTGGTTATTGGGGAGGAGGTGGTGTGTGTGTGTGTGTGTGTGTGTGTGTGTGTGTGTGTGTGAGAGAGAGAGAGAGAGAGAGAGAGAGAGAGAGAGAGAGAGAGAGAGGAGTTGATCACAACACCTAGATTGTAATAATAATAACAAGAGCTCACATTGATAAAGATAGAGCTTTTAAGTCTAAATAAGGACAACAGGCAGCACAAATATTATTAGCCCCACTTTAAAGATGAGCAAACAGGCTCAGAAGAATTCAGTGGCTTGCCCAACAAGCTTAGAAGACTAGTAAGAGGCAAAGATGACTTTAAATCCTGGGCTCACCTTCACTGGGCCTGTGCCCTTCTAATAGCAGCTCATGGATTCCTGTAATAACACAATTTGTCATTCATTCATTCATTCATTCATTCATTCATTCATTCATTCATTCATTCATTCTTTCATTCTTTCATTCATTCAGGGTAATCCTGTAAGCTGATCAAATGGAAAACAATACCCATCAAAGCCTTTCTAGGTTAACATTATAGATATAACCCAAGAGAACTCAGATGAGTGATATTATTTGGAAAAGTAAAAGCACTTTGATATGCATACTGCCAGTGGATCCTGAGGAGGGTCACTTACTGAAGGTAAACAAGGGATGTCCAAGGTTGTGTCTTTCTTAGTTTGAAGTCAGTGTCATTAGAAAGGACCTTGGCTAGAAATGAGCAAACTCTGGGCCCCATGCCACCCTTGATTCCACGAGGAAAGTTTAAATTGCCTCTGCCTGTCGGCAAGGCAGGAGAAGTTGACGTGCTTCTTGCCACTTTGATGTATCTGGTGTCACAGAGTTGGCTCTGGATTGAATCGCTACATTTCCAAAACCTGGATCCTGGGCAACTTTAAGTTATTATGTTTAGTAAATCAATTCTTATGTTGAAAGCACACAGGTGTGCGCACAGGCCCCAATAGAGCAATAGACCCTGGCAAAATTCGGGCAAAACAGTTCAAAGCCTTAACACAGTCAGGGCCTGTAGGCAGCCATCTGCAGGGGGGGCTGTCTCAGATTGCATCAGAAAAGTGTCTTTAAACATGAAGATATTAACCCACAGGAGATCTCGCACAGAAAAGTGAATTTGGGGCACCACAGGAATTCAGATATGTGCACATACGGTTCTGCTTTCTGTATTTACCCTGTGATAACTTATAAGCAAGGCTCAAGTTTTATTTCTGCAAACTGAAAAGTCAGTGGTTATCTGATGAATTCTCTACAGATTGATATTTCTGGGGGCCACACACTGAAGTGTTAGTTAGTGTCTCTCAGGGCCAATTGTTGGCAGATCTCTTTGGGGAACATGGTCTAATAAATACAGTGCTAGAATTGGAATCCATTCACATCCTGCATCTGACCTTTCTAGCTTCATGATGCCTAAGCAAATTAACCTTCCCGAGCCTCCATTTTCATATCTGTAAATGGACCTAAAGTTGGCCCTGCTAACCTACTTCAGCAGGTGTTGGGAGAGGCTCGAATGCTTGGCAAACTTTGAATCACAGTATGTATGGGATCTATTGTGACTCTTTCAGCGTGAAAAGATCCAAACCAGGGAGCACAGATTTGGACCTGGAGTTTGCTGCTGGTTTCCCAGGAGACAATCATTTCATTTTGAATCCAAAATTAATTTCTCTGTTGTGGTCTGAGAAAAGGAATGATGTAGAAGTCAGTATTAGAGTCAGAATGACCCAGGTTAAAGTCCCGTCTATGACATTTACTAGCTTTGTGTCTATGGTTAGTCACTTAACCTCTTCACTGCCCTCAAACAACTAAGACCACAATCTATAACAAGATATCAATCTTAATTAGTGAGGAAGTTCCCCACTGCGAGTCTCAAACATTAATGAAAGCACAGGTACATACTTCATGTTGGGTTTTTTTTTTAAAAATTGTGGTCTAATGGGTTTTAGAAAATGCAGAAACCTGGTTTCCACAATTGTTTGGTCCTAGAAAGACTGGTATAATGACCTGTACCCCCCTTCCACCATCCATATCTTATCAAAGAATGATATGAGCAATTATGCTATGTATTTACTTTCTTTTTTTTTTAAGCCTTTTTTTTTTTTTTTGGTGAGGCAATTGGGGTTAAGTGACTTGCCCAGGGTCACACAGGTAGTAAATGTCAAGTGTCTGAGGCCGCATTTGAACTCGGGTCCTCCTGAATCCAGGGCCAGTGCTTTATCCACTGCGCCGCCTAGCTGCCCACTATGTATTACTTTCTACAGAAGGAGTCAGAATCAACAAGAAATTGGGAAAATACTTTAATTCTGTGAAAGAAAGATCTTTCAAAATGCAAATCACAATGGCCATGTATTTCTCAGGAACTGAGACCAGTCATTGACAACATACTCCCTCCCCTATATATTGCATGCTTAAACTCAGGGGGTATTCCATAGCATCATGGGTTTAGAACTGGAAGGGACCATTGGATTAATCACATCTCAACTTCTTCATTTTGCAGATGAGGAAATTGGCCTGAAAAGACCGCATCAATTAAAGATATTTCAAATTCTGAATTATTTTCATTTCACATTAGCTGGGTTGTATGGAATTGTCCTTGATCTACTTGCAATTAATCGCATATAAATTACCATGTATTACTTACACATGGTATAAGACACATAAAATCAAGTAAAAACTCCTCTTACTCCACCACAAGCCTAGGCTCATTTCATCTTACACACACATAAAATATGGTCATTGATTTAGGAACAAAGACTCTCTTAGGGAGTTTGGAATCTGTGCTGCCTCCCAGAGTCCAGGTCTATATTTCATATCCCCACCTCTGAATCAGCAGAAATGTGTGCAAAATCACATGAAGCTGGATAACTCCCCTGCTATCATATGAAGCCAGAACCCACATATGGGGGGCTATGTGTACTCTTTATTTCAATATAGGTCTGGACTATGTCATTACCACAAAATATATTCCCAATACAATCATCAGATCAGAAGGTAATACAAGAATAGTTGGGGTATTAAACCATGCTTCACTGTTAGAACTATTGCATCTATTGTACAAGGCACGAGGGCATTGCCTTCTTGATCCCAGAAGAGGCAGGATAGTATTGAGGGGCTGGGCAGCTGGCCAGAAATATGGAGGCTGAAATGTCTAATCCTCCCATTTCCATTAGCCAGGATGTAATTCTTTAGCAAGTCACTTGACCTCAATTAACTGTCTTCGCTTCTTTTTTGTGTAAAACAGGATCTGACTGAGAGGCCTGCCTGAATAAATCACAGATATCAGGCCTTGACTTAGGGGCAAGGTTAATCATTGTACCTCATTCCAGAACCCACTAATCATAAAGAATGAATGAGCCAAGTATTCCAATAAGAAGTAAAAGGGATTAGTTTCTAGTTTGTCTGCCAAAATGTGTGTGTGTGGGGGGGCGGGGACAGTAATGATAAGCATCTTGTCTCAGCTCACATTGTACAAGTAGGTAGTATCCCTGAAGATTTCTGTCTGGTATAGACTCACAATTTATTCTGCTGGCAAAGAACCATGTATTGACATCTGATGGCAGCTAACATTTTAGTCTTGAAGTCACAGAACTACGTCTGTTGGATATTATCTACAGGATGATTTGGGGTTTCTTTCTGGAAACTACATTTAGCATGTGGTTAGTAGGTAAGTCAGAGAATTGAAAGCCAGTAACAGACTTCATCCCTAAGAGTATGGATTGAGACTGTGGCCACGGTGCTTCATCAATTGGACCATTACACTGGGCAAACCTGAACATGTAGGAGTCATTGAGCTGTGCTTCTGAGGTCTGGCTGATTGGATCCTAGGTTAATGCCATACTGACATATTTTGCCATGTTTTCACATATGGTCTTAGGTTCAGGTTGGTTGTGGACTGATTTTCATCTGTCAAAACCCCACTGAAGTTTACAGAAGTCCTTC
The DNA here is from genome assembly GCF_019393635.1 of Dromiciops gliroides. NCBI lineage: Eukaryota > Metazoa > Chordata > Mammalia > Microbiotheria > Microbiotheriidae > Dromiciops > Dromiciops gliroides. Next base: position 403,083,345 of record NC_057861.1, read on the forward strand.
ATGGGACACAGGATTGGCATTGAGCCTTAATTTGCTAAAAAAATCTGATGGTGAGAATCTCAAAGACCTGAAAGAATGAACTTCCATCTAGCCAACAGAGTACTTCTCCACTCTTCCTAGAGAAAATAGTGTTAATGTCTATTCCCCAAATAAAGCTTATTGTAGAATTTCAGAGTTGGAAGGAAATTTAGAAGCTATAACCCCCTAATTCTATATCATACCTTGAATACCTTCTATAACACTCACAAAAAGTGGTCACCTAATCTCCATTTGAACATTTCCAGTAAATAGAACTATTTCATGAGATATTCCAATCCATTATTTGATAATTATTATTATTATTATTATATTAAAAATCTTATGATGAGTTGACATTTCACTCCCTGTAGTTTCTGGCCATTGGCCCTCATTTGGCCCTCTAGTACTAATCAAAATAAGCTTAATTCCTATTCCACATAGTAAATCTTTAGATATAGAAGGCAGATAGTTTTTCTTCCTAAGTCCTTTCTTCAGAATGAACATCTTCAATACATTTTAAAAGCCCTACTATGATGCATGATCATGAAATAAAAATGACTGGGGGGGGGGGTGTTGCTGGCTATGTTATCAGAGGAGAAGTTCTCCAGGTTCTACCAAGCTGGGAAAAACCTCAAAAGTGGTTCCCAGAAAGAGTCTGTATTTAATGTCTGGGGACCAAACTATCTCGTTATGAAGTCACCACCAGTAGGTTGGCTTGTCCCCAGACAGTAAACATAGTCTTGTCCTGGACTATTTTTATATTTATATTTATTTTTAATTTTTTTTGGTGAGGCAATTGGGGTTAAATGACTTGCCCAGGGTCCACACAGCTAGTAAGCTAGTAAGTGTTAGTGTCTGCAGCCAGATTTGAACTCAGGTCCTCCTGAATCCAGGGCCAATGCTCTATCCACTATGGCCACCTAGCTGCCCCTTCCTGGACTATTTTTGAAGTGGACTGCACAGCACTGTGAATCCTTCATAATTTTCTTTGTTTCATGGCCGTAGCAAACCATGACACAAAAAAATTACAAAATGAACCACAGTGCTATCCAGTTCATTTTTATATCTGCAGTGATGATGGCACAACAGTGGCAAAGGGGGCATAGAGTGTTCAAAATGATGGTTATTAGACAAAGAATAAATACTACTGTTGGGACTCTATAAATGTGAGATGTGCTTATCTATAATGAACAACAGGTTGATATACAACTGAAGCAACAGAACCATATCAATATTAGTAATTATTTTAGTAGGTGCAAAACCAGAGGACATAAGAAAGTTGAAGATAAAAAGGAAAGGTAGTTTAGAGGTTATCCTTGAAGTGGAAAATAGAGTAGTTGATTTTAGCATGTGCTCAGGGCAAAAAAAAATAATCATTCCCTGAGCATTTGATCATCTGGCCACAAAGTATTGGATAATGAGCATACACCCCCCAAAAAAGAAACTATCATAATCATGTGTAGCTTATAGGTCCATATCTTTTGCAGAGGATGATTAAGTTAAGAAATTCTAGATGTGACTTAATGAGATCTTCTAAACCAGGTCAACATGTCATGTTAACTAATAATATGAATGAGAAGGTGGTCATAAGGGAAGATAAAATAATTTTTCTGTATAGTTTTTAGTGTAGCATACTAGTTAGAGTAGAAGTTAAAAAACAAAATTAGAAGAAAGGATAAAGATGAAAAGATATTGCATGAATTAAAACATCCCTAATGACCTATTCAAAGTGTTGGTACCCAAAACAAGGGCACATGAGGGGGAACGGATTAACTTATAGAGAATAAATCTTATTATCATTATTTTTTACAGAATTTTAATCAATGTTAACATGGTTGTCACAAGAAGTGGGCTAATAGAGTCAGAAACCAAATTAGTGAGCAAACAGTTTATTTCCTTGTAAAATGAACTAACATAGCATCCAAAAATATCATTAATTTAGAGCAAAAATTCATTTATAAAACATTTAGGAAATGATGGTTAAAATATCAAAAGCACTATCACTTCACAGAACAGTGAAAAGCAATGATAAAGAACAACATTTTTTACAGAAAGTTTGGTATAACCTCTCTCTTTTTAAAAGAGAGGAACATGTGCACATGCATGGGTGTATGTACATACATGCATTATGTATGTATGGACCATGCATGTAGAATGATTTCATATGATGATCAGGTTTGGTCACTTTACTGGTTTTGCTTAATTGTATTTTTTAAAAATAATGATGGTAGGGGTAGAGTACATTTAGAAATGATTATGATATGAAAACAAATAAGATTACTTTTAAAAAGAAAGGTGTTGCATAGGACTCCACTAATCCAGACGACCCCAAAAGCATTTATAAATTAAGCAGGAAACCAACAAATAGATACTGGAATGAACAAAGAAATTAAATTATGCTTAGAAGCTACCATAAGATAATGAAATTAATCAAGTTTTTAATTAAACATATACAATATTTTCTCTAGTATCATATTCAACTTGTAAAAGTGTTATTTTGGTATATAATTATGGGTGTATTGGGCCAACTTACATGAATTCATGAGAGGGTTTTATACCTCAGAAACTGGAAAACAGCAAAGTACCATATAAGTTAGGACTTAATGTTTCTGTTTTGTTGTTTATATGTACTTAAGAAAATGATGGGAGAAAAGGTCAATAATACAGATTAAATTTTAAAAATGTGGCATAAGTACATTTTTTTCTCAAAAAGATAGTTGCTAACCAGCACAAACCCTTTTGTAAGCCATTTTCTTTGCCATTCCAATCTCTTCTTTTCTTCTAATAGCTTTTGTGCAGTCCTCATGATTCTGAAATAGAGGAAATCTTGAAACCCATGTTTGAATTGTTTTTAATGTATATTTATGTTGTCTAATTCACCTGGGTCCACAGTCTTTTATGACAATCTTTTCATCTTCCTTTATTGACTCTATCTTATTTCTTGGAAATTATTTGCCTTTTCTCTCCTCAAGCCAATCCTCTCTTTCAGCCAAGGATTTACTTTCTATTCAATCAAGAAGATCAAGGCCATCCACTATGAGTTACCTCTTATTCTATACTTTATGGCCTCACCCTTTCCTACATAATCTCTCAGCCTCTGTTACTCTGCTTCAGTATTTGAAGAAGTATACTTTCACTTCAACAGGATCATATCTACAGCTTAGCCCTTGGTTCCATCTCCTTCTGTTTTCTCCAGGCATTTCTCTATTCACTCATCCTTTCTCATCTTCCATATCTTCTTACCTACTAGATCATTCCTCACTGTTGAAAAACATTTCTGGGTCTCTCCTATCCTTAAAAAATCCTGTTGACCCTGACATTAAGATGTCTTATTCTAGCTTCTTCTCCATTCTACATGCACTTTCCTAGATAAAGTTGGTCTACATTAATTTCCTCCATTTCTTGCCTCTTAATCATTTGTAGTCTGACTTCCAAACTGGTCAATATACTGAAACTATGTTCTCCAAAGTAATAAAAATATCTCTAAACTGCTAAATATGATATCTAATTTTAATTATATTTGATCTCTCTGTAGCTATCATCACTGCTAAACACCTCCTCCTCCTGAATATACTCTCGTATCCTGGCTACCAAAGCAATGTTGTTTCCTAGTTTTCTTCTTACTTGTATGTTGACATCTTTGAAGTTTCCTTTACTGATTCACCCACTTCCCACTCTTTAAAAGAAGTATCAATGATCTCATATTGCTTTTGTGTTCAATTATCATATCTATATAATGGTGGTCAGCAATATGCTGCAGGGTGTGTATGTGGGGGTGGGTGGGTAGTGTGAGAGTACCACGGGAAGAGAAAAGACATCAAGACCCTGGGGGTACTGGAGGTATGACTTGCATTGGCCATATGTATCCCCCATGGGTGAGTCCCCTATTAATATATTTAATAGATATACACACTCTTTCCACTGACATTATGCATTTGGGGAGAGTTACAATCCCTAGGTTTATGGATGGAAAATTTTTATGCTGTTTCTGTTATATCTTTACTTTGAGGTAATTGGGTTAACTGGCTGACTATTAATGGTGAACACAATAGTGGAGGCTTAGGAGCTATAATTTTATAAGTGTGGACCCACAGATACCTTGAACTTGAGGTACCAAGGGAGTCTACCCCCATGTACAAATAAGAGGAAAGTAGCCAAGAGGGGATGAAGACTCCTTTGTGCCTTGGAAACTCAATTTCTATGAACAAATTTAATAAGAGATACAATAACCCCTCTTCTTCATTTGTTGACTGTTTAGATAAAATATTATACTAGTAAAAGAACCAGAGAGTCAAGAAATCTGGAATTTATGATTGACCAAATGAGAGAGGAAACTGTCTAACATGTTTACATTAAAGGAACTTTGTGCCACTCACATCTGGTTGGATCTCATTGCCTTAATCTGACGGCAATAACAATAGGCTCATGCTCAAAAGAAAAATCAAAGTTTTTCAGATCAACTACTTCTAATTTGAGAAGGATGCTGATGGGCAAGTTCCTACACTCTTATTCTATGTCCTGCACAAAAAAAGCAGCGGGGTTGAAGTTATAGAAGCATAGAAAGAGAATCATTGTGGAAAGAACCTTAGAAATCAGCTATTCCAAAACTCTGATTTACATATAAAAAAATCCTGAATCTAACTCATGGTATACTGTCCTATTTGGTACTGTGGCAGATTGGAGATACTTTACTCAGTAACCTGAGATTGGTAGTAGGCCAATTCAGCAGAAATTCAGAAAGTGTGTAACTAGGTGTTGCCTCTATGCCTTCTGTCAAGAAATAAGACTAGGAATCCTGAGATTTTTTTCTTTTGTCCAACTTGAGGAAACTTAATCACTGAATGTCCCACTCATAAATGATACCATATAATCATTATCATTGTAGATATAGTCACAGTGGTACATTCTATGACTTGCTCTGGGATTACCATGGTGACTATCACTGTAAATGACTATCTACAGTATGTTCATTTAGTATGTCTTTGTGCTTTCATTGTCTCTCCCTTTCTTGCCCATACACACAATTCAGGGATATTCTAGAAGCAGTCTGAACCAGTTAAGGAAAGCTGGTTCATTGGAGCATTTACACCTTGGAAATTGACAGATGATACAAATTAGGGTTTGTTTGATGTTGTTGGTTATCTGGACTTCAGAAAGTGATGAAGAAAATATTAATAATGCAGATTTAATTGAAAAGTATGTCATGGAGGACAGATAGGTGGTGCAGTGGATAAAGCACCAGCCCTGGATTCAAGAGGACCTGAGTTCAAATCTGGCCTCAGACACTTGACACTTAGTAGCCATTTGACCCTGGGCAAGTCACTTAACTCTCATTGCCCTGCAAAAAAAAAAGAAAAGTATGTCATGTATATCCCCCACCCCCACCCTGGGAGAGCTGGTTGTTAAACATTTCCCAGCATACCTGTGCACACAGTAGATCATTTTGAACTTCAAGCTTCAATTCATTTTTCATTTATGCCAGATGCTCTTAATTGCTTTCAATTTCAACTTATATTTGTCATCATTTCACCACCCACAACCTGAAAGAATGAGCATGTCCTATAGCAACATCTCCATACAAGATGTGTCAATGGAATGCCTTTCTCCCTACTGCCCAGTTTGTGCATAACAATGCTAGACACCATTCCTTCCCTGTCATACCAACATCAATTCCAGACAAACAAGAGATTTTTCTTTAAAAGATATTGAAAGGGGACAGCTAGGTGGCACAGTAGATAAAGCACCGGCCCTGGATTCAGGAGTACCTGAGTTCAAATCTGGCCTCAGACACTTGACACTTACTAGCTGTGTGACCCTGGGCAAGTCACTTAACCCTCATTGCCCAGAAAAAAAAAAGATATTGAAACCATCCTCAAGCATTAATTGTTCCACCACCAATAAAAAATGGTCAAAGGATATGATATGAAAAGGTAACTTTCTTTTTTGTCATTTTTTTGAAAAGGCAATTTTCAAAAGAAATACAAGTTTTCATTAGCCATACCAAAAATGCTCTAGATTACCAATAATTGGCAAGTTGCAAATTAAAGCAATTTTATGACTCTAACCTCATACTTATCAGGAAAAGTGGATTGTATGCTGGATTTGGATTCAGAAAGACCTGTGTTCAAATCTAGCCTCAGATCCTTACTAATTATGTGACACGGGTCAAATCACTTAACCTCTCTCAGTCTTGGTTTTCCTCATGTGTAAACTGAGGGTAATAATAACACCCATCTCTCAGGGTTGTTATCAAGATTAACTGAGAGATTTAAGTATTTTGCAAACTTGAAAGCACTATATAAATGCTAGCTGTTATTTTGTTATAAATACATTTAAGAGTGATTTACTCATAATTATAGGAATGGAAATTCCGCATAGGAGGGGCAACTTTAAAATCTATGTTCTTTCCTGGAGTTTTATATTCTGGCCTTGTATCTTCAGGTCAATACATGTTGGCCTCATTCTGAGGAAGGACTTGCACTCAAGAAATAGCTAGCAAGTAAGATCCATGATCATTTGCAGTTGTTATTCATTTCAATGACCTTCCAAGGTAAAGACTTGCCAAAATGAGGAAATCCATTACCTGAAGGCCACCCATGGTAGAAATGGTGTCCAGCATGCATGAAGTCTATTTGTTTGAGCAGATGTGGTATAGTGAATAAAGAGTTAGCCTCAGAGGAAGAAAGGTCTAGATCAGTAAAACCTCTGCAACATACTGGCTCTGTGACCATGAGCAAGTCTTTTTTTTTTTTTAACTTTTTTTTTTTGGTAAGGCAATTGGGGTTAAGTGACTTGCCCAGGGTCACACAGCTAGTAAGTGTGTAAAGTGTCTGAGGCTGGATTTGAACTCAGGTCCTCCTGAATCCAGGGCCATTGCTCTATCCACTGTGCCACCTAGCTGCCCCCCTTTTTTATTAACTTTTTAAAAAAAAATTTACTTCCAAATTCTATCCCTCCTTCTCTCCTCCCTCCCTGAGAGAGCAACCAGATATATGTTATACATATGCAGTTATGTAAAACATTATCATATTAGTCATTTTGTATAAGAAAACTTGAATAAAAGAAAAATGAAAGTGAAAAATAGCATGCTTCAGTCTTTATTTAATCAATATCGATTCTTTCTCTGGAGGTAGATGGTATGCTTCATCATTTAGTCCTTTGGGGTTGTCTTGGATCATTATATAACTGAGAATAGCTAAGTAATTCACAACTCTTCATTGAACAATATTGCTGTTACTATGTACAATGTTCTCCTGGTTCTGTTCATTTACTATACATTAGTTCATGCAAGTCTTTCCACGTTTTTCTGAAATCATCCTGCTTGTCATTTCTTATAGCACAATAATAATTCACTATAATCACATACCATAGCTTGTTTAATGATTCCCCAATTGATGGACATTCCTTTGACTTCCAATTCTTAGCCACCACAAAAAGAGCTATTATAAATATTTTTGTACAAATAGGTCCTTTCCCCGCTTTTTTTTATGTCTTTGAGATACAGACCTAGCAGTGATATTGCCATTTGGACACAATTTCAAATTGCCTATGAGCAAGTCTTTTTGGACTTTCATACATTACTAGCTGTAGGCCTTTGAAGAAGTCATTTCATCTTTCAGAGTTTCAATCTTGTCATCTGAAAATGAAGGGATCACTTAGTGGATACTAAATACTTCCTTTTTAAGGAAGACATAGACTCACTCAAGTCCCATCCTTGATACTCACTATAAGTATGAACAAGGGCAAACCACTTAACCTTGCTAGTCCTCTGTTTTTTCAAATGAGGCAGTTGGAATTGACGAACTCCAAAATCTCTTCCAACTAGAAATCTATGATTTTATAATCTAATCCCCATTATCTGTAAATAGGAATAAAAACACCTGTACTACCTACTTTATGGGGTTGATGTGAGGATCAAATGAGATGATGGATATAAACCACTTTGTAACCAATCGCAAAGAGCCAAAAAAAAAAAAAAAAAGCAAGTTGTGATGATGGTGGTGGTGGTGGTAGTGGTGGTGATAATGACGCAAATGATAATGCTGATGGTAATGATACTGCTTATGGGCATATTTCTTAAATATCCATTTTCACTGATTATGGCATGTTTTCTTATAAACCTTTTATTTCCTCACACTTTTGGTTTCCCTGCCTATGTGTCACATCATTGTAACACTTTCCATTAATCATTCCTAAACTATAGCAGGCTGAATCATGGTCTGGTACTGTTACACTAAAACATATGCCAAAGGAAATGAGAGCACTTGGTGCACAGTACCACCATCTCCCTGCCCATTTTGATAAAATTATAGATTGCTGAAGAAAACCAACTGATACCAGGAAGTATATGACCCACATTTTGTGACTCATTTCTCTTGATAGATGGCTGGGGAAAGGGCATTAGAGGGGTCTTTGAATACCATCTGGGTTTCCAAACCAGGTATTAAACAGGTGTTGAACTGTCACCTTTTAGAAACATCTCTATAAGAGTCTTAATTTTTAAAAAATATATTTATGATTGAAAGAATTAGCTTTTACACAATAACTATTCTGGACACAAAGCTATTTTTTTCCTTCAGCTTTCATCTGGTAGTGAATGTCTATGGTTTATATCTAGACAGAAAACTTGGTTATCGGAAACTCTTGGGTTCAAAGTGTTTCATCTCCCTTGTCAGATCATGTTACCACAGGTTACATTTGTTTTCACAAATTTATGAGTAACATATTTGAAGTCATTGGGTGACTTAGACAATAATACCCACTATAAAGTCAGGAAATCCAAAGAGGTTACTGGAAGGACATGCCATGGGTGGTCAATGGTTGATGCAATCTAAAGGAAACATGCTACAGTGGCTAGAACACTGGGCTTAGAGTAAGAAAGATCTGGGTTAAAGTTACACCTCTGAAGTATATCTTTGATCCCGAGCAAGTCCTGAACATTCCTGGCTTTCAGTTTCCTCATATGTAAAACGAGGGTGCACTACTTGAAGACCCCTAAGTCTGTTCTAGCTCCAAATCCATGATCTCAACCTTTCCATTCTCAGAGGCTTTCCAGGTATTTACCAGTTTAGTAAAAATTCATTGTAGGGGCAGCTAGGTGGCACAGTGGATAGAGCACCAGCCCTGGATTCAGGAGTACCTGAGTTCAAATCTGGCCTCAGACACTTGACACTTACTAGCTGTGTGACCCTGGGCAAGTCACTTAACCCCAATTGCCTTACCCAAAAAAAAAAAATCATTGTAAAGCTAGAAGATAGATTCAGGCTTTGTTTCTCACAGATCCACAGTTAGGAGGGCCACGATCTAATCTCTTCACATTTCAGATGAGGAAACTGAAGTCTGGAGAGAAGGAGATGGATAAAACATTTACTATAAGCACTCACTATATGCAAAGCACTGTACAAGGTGGAACCAAGATGGTGAAGTAGCAGAAAGCACACTAATGAGTTTCCCTCACTTCCACCCCAATTTCTCCAAACAGATCTAGAAAAGATACCAGACAGAATCTTGATGGGAAAACCTAAATCACAGTGAGCTATTTTCCAGCCCAGGATAGCCTAGGGAGATAGAAAAAGAGGTCCATGTGTGCTGGGGATGAGGTCTGGACAGAGGAACACTCACATGAAATATTTTAGTCTTCAGGGAAAGGCTGTGCATTTGGGCAAGTGGAGATCCTAGATCCATACCAGGAGATCCCCAGAACCATATCAGAGCACCTTTATGGGAACAGTTGCTGACTGGCGGCTTTATCATCTACTTACTCAGTTCTCAGTTCTAGGCTAGACTGAAGAGGGAACTTCCCCTTCCACCATTAGCACATGCCCTAGGCTGTATACCCAGAAAGGTGCAGGTTCAGAAGCTAGTAGGGTTGAAGCAAGCAAATGGCAAATGGAAGCCTTGTAGAGGAATGATGAGGACAAGAATTCCAGACCAAAGGGAAGTCAGCAATTCTGTCCCTCTGAATCAGCAAAGTTTCCCAGTTGGCTACTAGTGGCTCATTCCAGCAACAGTCTACTACTGCTCAGACCTAAACCCAGGTTCAGAACGTGCAGACCTCAGACTAGGAGAACAACAATCAATACCACACTGTATCGTACCACTTGGGGAACACTGAAAGTTTACAGGTCCCTAGCCTGAGCTATCCCTAAGATCCTGGAAAAATACAAAACTGAGCATACCAAGAAAGAAACAAAAGGATCAGCTCCCATTGCTTGTAAAGGGTCCCCTGTAATCTTTTGACCATTTGAATGACCAGTTTATGTTCTGTGGTCTGAGAGCTCTGGAAGCTGCTGCTGTTGCTGATTCAGTTAACCCTAAGGCCTGCTGTTGGCTTGCTGGGGAGCAGCCTGCACTGGACTGTGCTCCACTCGCACCCCAGTGAGAAAATCCTCTCCAGAAAACCTTCTAACTTTTTTTGAGCTAGAAAAATGTGTCACCCTGTCCTTTTGGTGGCTCTGCCATTCCAGAATTCATTTTTGAGGTATTATTTCAAAGGTATTTGGAGGGGAATTTGGGAGCACTCAGGTGAGCCATGCATTTACTCTGCCATCATCGTGATCCACCAACAAGTGAGATTTTTGCTGATTTCTCTGTGTGTATACACACATATACACATGCATGTATGCACATGAATATAAAAATATAAATATATTCGGTACAAATATAAATATTGTTTGGGTGGGGCAGTGAGGGTTAAGTGACTTGCCCAGGGTAACACAACTAGTAAATGTCAAGTGTCTGAGGTCAGATTTGAATTCAGGTCCTCCTGAATCCAGGGAGGGTGTTTTATCCACTGTGCCACCTAGCTGCCCCAAAATAGAAATATATTAAGCAGTGCTTCAAACACTAATGAACTGTTATAGGGAATGTATTTTATCCTCTCACAACCTCAGTTTTATCATCTGTAAAATGGCAGGGGGTGTATTGGAGCCAGCTCTAACAAATTATTAAATTTTCAGTGAGAGCATTTATACTGTGGAAATTGGCAAATATTACAAATTGGGGCTTTAGTTATTGTTCTGTTGATTGCCCAGACTTAAGATAGTGATGGAAATACTGTTAATAACAAAGATTAAATTTAAAAGTATGTAATGTATATTTTTTGTTCAGAGAGCCAATTGTTAAATGTTTAGCAGCACACTATAAACAAGCCCTTATAATATTCGTACTGCCTTCCTCATATGGGTATTATGAAGAAAAAAATCTTTGTATACCTTAAAACACTATAGAAATGTGAATTATTACTATTATATTCTAGATCTTAGAGCTTCATTTCATATTATTGCTCAGTCAAGCCCTAGGAGAGTGGTTGTAGGTTATAGTTCCTTTTAGGTAAAATGAACTTCTCAGTGTCTAAATGTGAATGTGTGTGTATATGTCTGTTCACTCATGTGCTTGTGTGCCTTCATAAGGGAAGAGGGAAAGAAAGACAGAAATACACAGAGAGAGAAATGGAGAGAGAGAGAGAGATAGAGAGAGAGAGAGAGAGAGAGAGAGAGAGAGAGAGAGAGAGAGAGAGAGAGAGAGAGAGAAGAGGAAAGAGACAGAGACTGAGACAAAGGCTGAGACAGAGAGAGACAAAAATTGCCAAATAAAATATTATTAGTTCTCAGACTAATTGTGGGTTATTTTCTTGAAAAAGACTAAGTTAAAAGCATGGATTTATAAAATGTTCAAACTGGAAGACATCTTAGAACTCATCTCTTTCACCTTCTTTAATTTACAGATGACATTGAGGTACAGAGGAATTGCCTATGATTGAAAAAATAAAAGAAGCTGGGTCTGAAACCCAGGTATCCTGAAACCCAGCCTAGTGTTCTTTGCATTGCAACATGATGAAAGTTAGCTCTGATCCCCCTCCATGTAAACAATATTGTAATATGAGACTAATTCTTAATAATTCTTACCAGCTTTTTGAAGAAAAAATAAAAAATGCCATGTTTCATCACATATAATTAAAATACCAACATGCTATATAGCAATATATTTTCTTTTTTTCCTTTTCCTTTTTTTTTTTTGGGCAGGGCAATGATGGTTAAGTGACTTGCCCAAGGTCACACAGCTAGTAAGTATCAAGTATCTGAGGCCGGATTTGAACTCAGGTCCTCCTGAATCCAGGGCTGGTGCTTTATCTACTTCGCCACCTAGCTGCCCCAATCTTTTGTATTTTTAATGTATTTTAAAACATTATTCTGAGCAGAGGTTCATAGACTGAGGAAGCCAAAGGCCTCCTGCTCTAAAGTACATACATTCATGAAATAGGGCAGCATAATAATCAATCATACTTCAATATGCTGTAGTATTATATAATTCTGCACAAAATTCTAGTGTTCCTTCTAGTTTCCTTTATATTTCCTGCCTTACTTTTACTGCGTACATCTGAAGATGAAGGATCAGCTTTATGAGGCTAAGAAATTCAAAAGAATTTCTTTCTGGAAATTGTGATGGGTGTCATTGGGGAGGACTTTTGAGATAATGATGGTTTTCTGAGAAACTGACCCAAAGATACTTGTTTTTCTGCCCCCCAAGTCCCTTTTCACACAATAATGCCTCTATAGCAAACACAAATGCTAGCAATCAAGTTGGTGGTCTTTCTGCTGTGTTTGAAGTTCGGACCCATTTCCTTAATAATAGCTGGACAACACATGTGCCTCTATGGGTTGCCTGCTGTAAATATTATAAGTAATAATGTGTGGGTAATTGTTTGAGTATTAGAAACAGAAACTGCTGTTAAAGGAGATTGCTCTAAATGGAGAACTGACTCTGTGCATATATATGTATATATACACATATATCTACATCTATCTACCTATTTATCCACATATATCATTAGTCTTGCCTTTCCTCTCTTCCATAATTCTGGAAAACCTAGAGCTATAACAGTAGTTAATCTAAACTCCATGTTTTTCAAGAAAAATAGCATGGTGTAACAGTGGGCTCAGGGTCAAGAGAATTTGATTCAAATGAAAATTCTGATTCCTTTTAGCTAAGTGACCATGGATACTTGAGTTCCTAGGAGCCAGCTTACTCACCTATAAACTGGGGATACTGTTACCCGTTCGCAGAGGACTAGCACCTCTGGTATAGGGGCTTGCCAAACCCTTTTCAGGGCTGCTCATTCACCTTTTGTTTCATCTTCATCAAATTCTCACCTGTGGCCCCAAGAAGCTATAACATGTCCAACAGCCACACCCCGGGAAAACCATTTTTGCAGATGGGCTAAAGCAGGTTGAGGGTAACCTACAGGCCTAAAACCATCAGTGAGTTAGGGGGCCACTATCCCATGTTCGTGAAAACATCCCCCAGCAGAATGGGCAGATGAGAAAAATGTATTCCATTGGCATGAAGACAGCTGAAGCAGGTTCTATGAAGGGCTTAGATGTTGGTCAGGCATTGAGTACACTAAGGTCATCCACCATATCCCAGGCCTTCACCAGTCATCCTGACTTTTGTCCTACCACTAGATTTCAATGACTCCAGAAGAGAGAGTGAGGTTGATAACTTTGTGTAACTCTGCTTCATTTAACTCCAATTCAAGTGTGACATGATGTCATCAGTCCTCTTTGAAAACAAAGATAAATAACAACAACCTACCTCACAGAGCTATTGTGAGAAACCTTTTTGTTAACTTTATCATGTTTTAGAAATGTGAATTATATTATTCAAAACCCAAACAGCATCACTTCCCTTAAAAGAAATATCACACTGGCTTTGATCAAAAATTCAGACAGCAGGGTTTGGATTTCTGGATTTCTTGGAGTCATATTGGAAGACAAATGAGTATTTAATATCAGATTTGATGGTAGTGATGAAAATTCATTCTCTGTTTAAGATTGCTGAAATGGGTGATCCAGAAGAATGCGGGAGAGAGGATGCTGTCTTTCCTCTGTTTAAACTTCAAAGTCTAAAAAGTCAGTGACGATGGAAATTCCTGGAGAAAAGTGGGATAACCACATTCAATTGTTTTGTGGTTTTTAAAAAAATCACAATAAGAAGAAAAGCTAACATTTGCATAGCACTTTAAGGTTTACAAAGTGCTTTACATATATTCCTATTTGATCCTCACAACAACCCTATCAAGTAGGTACTATTATTGTCAATCCCATTTTATAAATGGGGAAACTGAGTCTGAAAGAGTCCAGGGTCAGCTAGTAGATGTCAGAGACAGGATTAAAATCTAGATCTTCCTCTGTAAAATGGATTTTTCAATCAAACAAACAAGGTTATGTTCTTCACCATTACTTCCAACTAGCATTCTATGTTCCTATGAACTCAGCTCTTATTGTAGGATTCTGGAGACATTTATTTGTTAGCTGAATGGAGAAAGTTCTCTATGGGATTCTGGGAACTTGCAATCAATTACAGAATCAATCAATCAACAAGTACATGCTTAATAAGCATCTACTATGTAACCACCATTGTGGAAGATGGAAAAAAATATTCTTTCTCTGTGATTATTTTCCCAAGATTATTGTGGTATTGTACTGCCTGGCAGATGAATGGAAAAGGACTTTCTGAGTTCCTCCCATAGGTCCATGGTTGAAAGATTTTCTGATTTAACCTGTAAATAGGGCCACTATTCAGCTCAGATTCTTGACTATCAAGTGAATATCACTTTTCATTCATTAATTTTGCACAAACTGTCATTTCTCTCAAATAAGGGTGAGGCACACAAAGTATGAGAAATCATGGAACTTGCTACAATGGCATAGAACAAATACAGGATATACTTTGAAAAAACCCTTTGAACAAAAAAAAAGTTAGGTGTTTCATATATTCAGGAATGGAAAAGCACATATATCCTCACAGTATTGCCTCACGTCTCTTTGCTGAAATGATTTCTTTTGCATCTTTTCAATCTATCTTGAGAAGTCAGTAACTGTATTGGTTGAATATTTTTATGAAGCAACAGATTATCAAATGTGGGTATTACATCATTCAAATGCCTGCAATTGACATTCATTCTGTCTTGTGGAAATTCTATATTAGTAAGTAAATTGTGATTTTTTCCCTGTTTCCTATCCTTGGTATTGCAATTTAATCAATTACTAAATTGTCATTCTCAGTTTTACTTCTCATATTTATTCTATGGTTTCATATTCCTTTGAGTTAACTGTCAATTATAATTGACATTATGTTTATCTGTATCAGAGTTGTATCTTCCATCCTTTTATTTTAAATTCTCTGAGGGCAGTGATCCTATCTTCTTCATTTTTGTAGCTCCACCTCTACCTTGCATTGGGCATTGTACCATAGTAGGTCCTCAACACATTTTTATGACATGAATGTTGAATGAATTAATGAATTAAATAGGCAATAAACAGAATTAAATTTAAATAACAGATTACTTCTAAAATCTTGAATTGATCATATATTAAAAACATACACATATACATACACTCATACACACTCACAGACATACTCATAGTTATTTGTATGTATATACAAACATCTTTACTTTTAAATAGTGACACCTTGGTATGATATAATAGAGGGAAGCCTGACCTAGGAGTCAGGGGATCTGAAATCCAATCCTGATCGCCACTTTCTAATTGTGTGGCCCTAGGCAAGTCCCTGAACCACTTCAACGCTCGAATTTCTTCATCTGTAAAACAGAGAGCTGAGTTATATCGTCTCTAAGGTTCTTCACAACTCTAAAATTCTGTTGGAGCTGAAGATCAAACACTGGCTAATATTTGGAGAAGGAAAAATCAATTAGCAAACTCATGAATTATGTTTAAATTTATATTCCCTTTCCCAAATGAGGTTGCTTAAGAAAGTCTTCTGCCCTGATTACAGCATGCTAGGAGATAAAAATGCGTTTGCATTTCACAAACATGCCTGGATTTCATAGTAAGGATGAAGACTTGGCCAATATCTTCATGTAGCCATGACCTTACCTTAGCTATGCCTTCTCATTTTTTATGATTCTTTCAACTCTCAACCTACAATTCTATGATTCATTGATTCTAAAATGAAAATTCTGTGATGATTTGGTTGTGGAATTTAGTTGTATACTCTTTCTGAAAACATCTCAGGCAATAAAATCTGTTAACTAAAGAAAATAATTTTTCCTTAGACATTTCCTTCATTTTGAATACTTATTCCTTTATATGTTATCACCTTATTAGGGGCTATTACAGGTTTCCTCTAGTGCCTGGAAGGGGATAGGTACAGCAGGACTTGGAATCAGAGAAGAAAAGAAGGTGGTAGGCAGAGGACAGGCCAAGGTTAGAAGTAGCAGCTGGAATTTCTCCCAGGAGAGGTGAGTGTTGCTGACAGAGGCATCCCATGAAATGATGTCCTTTAACAGCTGTGTCAGAACTCTCCAGGAAGATCCATCCTAGGAGCTGGTGATGTTACCCAGACTTAAAGCAACCTAGTCACCTGAGATGGTTCTGGTTCCTTTAGGAAATTATCTTAGCTTCCTTCAGCCCAGCCAGAGATGGCAGATTCCTTTCCCACCCCAGGTCTGATCTTGTTTTTTTTGTTTGTTTTGTTTTGTTTTGTTTTTAGTGATGCAATTGGTGTTAAGTGACTTGCCCAGGGTCACACAGCTAGTAAGTGTTAAGTGTCTGAGGCCAGATTTGAACTCAGGTACTCCTGACTCCAGGGCTGGTGCTCTATCCACTGTGCCACCTAGCTGCCCCCCAGGTCTGATCTTAATTGATCCTTCATATGTCATTATCTTTAAGAGAATCAGCTCACTTCTGTTTTGTAGGCCACTTCTTTAGGACACATCCCCAAGTTTTTGTCCTTGATTTAGTTGCAAATAGTAGAAGGCAATCATTCTTTAGGTCTAAAGTAGCCAGGCTTCTTTTCTTCTCTTTGGCCATGATAGTACAAAAGTGGAAGGGGAAATAAAATTTGATGGTCAACCCATTATTGTCTCCATTTGGAAGAACTCAAGCTGAGTCAGATATGGGAAGCCTATGGTCTTACCCAAAATCCATCCCTCAGAAAGAGGAGGTTTCTACTGGGGGTAGGGCAGCTAGGTGGCACAATGGATAGAGTGCCAGGCCTGGAGTCAGATTCATCTTCCTGAGTTCAAATCTGGCCTCAGAGACACTTACTATCTGTGTGACCCTGGACAAGTCACTTAACCCCATTTGCCTCAACTTCCTCATCTGCAAAATGATCTGGAGAAGGAAATGGAAAACCATTCTAGTATCTTTGCCAAGAAAACCCCAAATGGGGTCATGAAGAGTCAGACATGACTGAACAACAACAGGGATCAAGTTGGTTCACTTTGGTAGAACAGAGGGGCTCAGACAATTCAACTAGGTTTATTCCTTTGTTTGGGGTTTAAACATTGTTTCTTTAAGCTTCCTAAACCCCGACTTAGTGGAATCCCTTCAACACTTCTCCAAATAATTTCCCTGTCCTTGTTATTAAGTCATGTCTAATTCTTCATGACCCTGTGGACATTAACAAGCCAGCACTGTCCATGGGCAAAGGTACTGGAGTGGTTTGCCATTTCCTTCTACAGCAGATAAAGCAAACAGAGATCAAGGGACTTGCCTAGGGTCACAAAGCTAGTAAGTGTCTGAGGCTGGATTTGAACTCAGATCTTCCTAACTCCAGGCCCAGCACTTTATCCACTGAACCACCTAGCTGCCTAAACTGCCCTAAGCTTCACCTTTCCTAGGTTTTGCCCTCGTGGCCCAATTCCATTAATTGGTACTTGCTTTCATAGATTCCCAATCCTTTTTTTTTTAATTTTTATGTTTTTGGTGAGGCAATTGGGGTTAAGTGACTTGCCCAGGGTCACACAGCTAGTAAGTGTTAAGTGTCTGAGGCCGGATTTGAACTCAGGCACTACTGAATCCAGGGCCAATGCTTTATCCACTGTGCCATCTAGCTGCCCCCCCCAATCCTTTTTACTACTGTTTTTCCTTGCACAGAATGACCTAAATAAATCATCTCAAACCTCTTTCTGAGTTCCCTACCCTCCACCCCACTGTCACTATCCTGGCACTATTTTCCAATCAGTCACCACTCCCCAGTAAAGTAATTGGAGTCCAGTTTACTGCATTCTTTAACCCCTCCTACTCCCTAGGGATGTTATATGATTCATTGAACCAACCCAGAATACCATAGGAGGTGCTCAGGGTCTCCAGGGCATGTGGGGAACATGAGAAAGTGAGCTAAAAAAGTGCTAAAAAAAATTTAAAAAAAATTTTAAAACAACCCCCCCAAAAAACCCCTTCCATTCAAACTACTCTTTCCTGAGCCCATCCCCCCCCCACACACTTTCATTTTACTTCATTTGCATATCTAGTTTATAGATGGTCAATAATATGGTCCATAACTAGCAAAGGAGATTTTAAGTGGTTGTATTTTGTCCACTGGAATTATTAATGGTGTCATGGCAGGCCATGGCTTATTCTTAAACTTTTTGTGACATAGATCTTTTTGGCAACCTGGCAGCTAATGGGAATTGTTTTCAAAAATAATATGATTAAATGTATAAAATAAAATACATAGAGATTAAAAGAAAACCAATTAGATTGAAGTACAGTCTGACACTAAAAAAAAAAAACAAAAACAAGTTCTTAGATCCCATGTTAAGAATCTGTCTATTAGGTCATTGTCTTTGGTTCCTTCAGGCTAGCCTGAGATGGTAGACTCATTTCATAACCCAGTTCTCATCTTAGTTGTTCCTTAGTCTTAGTATTTGTGTCAGGTGGTCAATCAACTTCTATCTCATGCACTCTGGTGTAGCACCAACCTGCTCATGGGCTAATGAATTTCTTTATCCATGTTCTATAGACTGAATCATCTATCTTCCCAGTATAGACAGATAACTGGAGCCTTTGGATAGAAGCTCCCTACTTCCAGAGACTACTAATATGACAATTGTTGTCCTAGTTTAGAGGCTTAAGTCCCCTATCACAGAGAGAGAACACAGAGGCCCACACAACGGAAGACCTAAGCACAGAGCGGCTACTAGGGAGGAAGTCAGTGAAAGGAGAGGACCATTCTATTCACCTTTTGCCACAGGCTATTCATACTCAGGAAACCCAGATGCCTACACTATCTGTGGCAAAGTTAATTGCCACAGCATTCCTTGGGCTCCTGGTTTGATCTTCCCAGTGTATAAATCCCTCTCCCATTCCCATACTCATCAGTGAGTGGTTTCCATCATTTGCCAAGCTGTTGACCCATGGGGATAGGTAAATGACAAGTTTTGTTTCTTAAACTCTTTCTGTACTATTAATTGGGACATGATGTGCCACTCAACTTTTATCTCCCCATCACCTTTGGTGGCATAGCTTGCCAAAGGGGGAAACAAGCTCAGCTGTTGAGGAGGGAAGAGTAATTAGCCCCAGTAGTATATAACTGAATTGGAGGAGGAAAGCTATTTGTAACCCAAATATGTGACCTATTTTTAAAGAGATGTACTGATTGCCTTAAAGATAATGAATTATTTGAAGCAATTGAGGCTAGAATTGGGGTGTGAAATATTGGTCTACCATCATAGGAAGGAGGCTCCTTGTAAAAGTTCCTTGGGTCTAGGAACCACATTTACAAGCTTTCCCTAGCTCTGCTCTATAAAATTAAATGAAACATTTGCCTAGAGAGGCATACTCAATCTCTTACAAGATAGTCCTTGAGGGTCTCATTACACAATAATAGATTACATAACCATCATTAACTTTGGAAACTTCAAAAACATTCATGAGGAAATGACCCTCTCTGACCTTCTCTATGTTAGTGTTGGCAAACAGGCTGAGATATAAAAGTAAAGAGAGTTTGGCTGATTTTCCCCCCTTTATTGAAGAGTCAGAGTGGAATAGTGGGAAAAAAGTTAGAGCTGGGTTCAGGTCCCAGCTCCATCATTTACTAGCTGTGAGGTACTTCACCTTAATGAGTCTATTTTCTTATCTATAAAATGAAAACAATAGTTCTTGAGGATGTGTATTATTATCACATTCATAATAATTAATTAATAACTTGTTAATAATTAACAAGGTGAAGGCATGGAAGGATTGGTTTTCCTGAAGAGAAAAGGGCATCAAAGGCTTCTAAGAAATCTGAGGCCTTATTATTACCACCCCCCAAAGTAACCTAGTGAATAGTAATAATTAACAATCAACATGCTAACTATCAAATCTATGCAAACTTTTCAAGAGAATAATTCACAAGATGGAGCAGAGGCTTGATGAAGCTATAAAAAAAAGCAACTCAGGTTTTCACAATTTTCTTTTACAGCAGACACCGTATTATGGACCCACAAGTTATAGACCACACAATATCCCACTAGGATTAGAATTTGTTGACTATTACAAGCCTTTGATTTGGTAGAAACAAAATTCTGCCTAAAGAGAGAAGTCAAAATCATTCAAGATTCCTCACAAGATGCAACAACTGAACTGTTTCTTTTGTTATTTGTCCTTAATTTTTTAAGAGGGCCAATGACACCATGGGATGATGTCTTGACTTACACATGGATTGGATTAAGTGAGGGTGAGTTATGTAGTCATCAGCCTCACTCTCTTTCCAGAGTCATCAAAGACTCATGGTAGGGACAAAAGTTCAAGATAACTGGCAATGACCCAGGATGCAATGGATGACGTTGGCATCTTTGATGTCTGACCAAGCTCTAAGCACTCCACAGAACCTGCTTCAGCTGCCTTCATGGCCATTAGAACAAATTGTTCTCATCCATCCATTCTTCCAAGGGAAGTCTTTAGATGCTTGGGGAAGACATCCCCCTAACTTACTGATGTGTTTGAAGTCCATTGGTTACCCTCAACCTGGTTTAGCCCATCTGCCGAGATGAATCTAAAGGGGTGTGGCCACTGAGCATACTACAGTTTCTTGGAGTCATACATGAGAGTTAGATGAAGGTGGATACCAAAGGTGAATGAGCAGTCCTGAAAAGGACTTGGCAATTCCTCACACCAGAGCTGATAGTTCTCACTGTACAGCCCATACACCCAACAACAGAGTAACTGTTTGACTAACATTTGCTAATTAATTTCAAGTGAGGCATAAACGAGGAAGAGATATAATTGTCAAAGGAGTTTGCTACCATTATGAAAAATGCCCATATCAGAGTCTAAATCAAAGAGCAAGTCTATTTGGATGTTAAAATCTCTTGATACTCTGGTTTGTAGATGTAATTGATTGCATCAAGCCCCAGAATATTACAGAGGCCTTTAAATGAGCTCCAAATATCTCAAAAGAGCTGAATCTAATCACCCACACTGGCAGAAACAAATGGATATAGAGTATTTATTGCCTAGACTATGATATACAATTGGATGGACAATATATAAGTTTATTCTAGCAGTGTATATATATATATATATATATATATATATATATATATATATTGGATAGTAAACTGGGACTGAGATCTGTAGAATGCTAATCAGTCCCAACAACAAATTGAATAAGAGAGAATAAGGTAGATTGCCTTTAGGAAATTGCACTTTTAATGACCCCAAATCTCCTGGCTGAAAAAAGGGCCCAATATATCTTCCAAGGACAAAAGAAAGGTGTGTGATGGGTATGAGTAACTGTACCATGTTGTCAATGAGAATTACAATGAATAAGCAGTGTAAAGGATGTCATTAGGGGCATGTATGACCAAGAATAAGGTAGCAACATCACATATTGAGGAGGGAAGAATAACATGGATTCCTGTGTGTCCATCCAGTATCCATGGAGGGAACAAGAGATTAAAGAAAGGTCGCCAGTATGTGGATCTCCTAAGGAGGAATATGGAAATATGTGAACAAGAGTCACACATGACAAGAAGGCATGGATGGGTTTGTCATATCCACATCAGGAGATCAAAGGTCCCGAAAGTTTGGAAGTGTTTTTTGGGAAGATCACATTTGGAAGTTACTTTGGAGTACTTTTGTAACCTGAGTACTATATGAATATGAGCTATTATTGTATCATATCATCATTGCATTATTATTTATTAACCAACAGAAAACTAAATAGAAGCCAAATGGTCATTTTATAGTTTTGAACTAGTTTTTCTCAACAAAGACAGTGAAATTTTGTATCAATGAGTAACACTTGTTATTACATCATATAAGCTTAAGATAAATAGTGAAATAATATTCAGTCATTGTGTTCACTTCCAAAAACCATTGGAGAGCAATGTTCTGTAATCTAGGTCTATTTAAATGACTCATGCATTTGAACTTCCTTGGGGGAATCTTTCCCACTGTTTACTGGATCTTTCTACAAGGTGATTTCTTACTGAAACTCAGCTTGCTGGTTTCAGTGTTATAAATTACCCTTGGCATAGTCTCTTCCACTACACCCCATCCTATCGCCAACCCACTCTATCTGAATCAATCCTTTCCTTCCTTCATGTTTTCCTTCTTCACACACAGTATCACACTGCTGTCTAGCTTTCTTGTCTCCAATTATTCACCCCTGCACATAATTCACAACAATCAGCCCAGCAAATCTAGGTAGAAAATAATATACCAATGATGTCTATTTGGAAGAAGGACACACAATTAGATACAATTTAGGATCACTGAAAATAGGCAACATTTTGGCTTGGCTTCCAGGAAACAGACTCCATTAATCTATAAATGTAAAAGTGAAATTATTGCCTTTCATACTCTCTCTGGAATTGTAGAAGGCAGTCCTAACAACCAAATGTATTTCATATTGTGCAGTTTATAAAAAAAATACCGTAAAAGCAGGTCACAAATTGGAATTCACTGAGACACACCCGATTACTCTGTAAGCTGAATGCAACATGGCAATTAATCAAAAGTAATTCATAATTGTGCCTAAATCGACTGAGAATAAACAAAATTAAATTAGGTCAGTTAAAAAATCTGGATATGAAAATAGAGTCCAGAAACACTTGAAAAACCTAAATATTAAACTGTAAAAAATCAACAGCCACAGGCATGAACCATAAGCCTCTAATTGATTCCATTAAATGGGGCTATTGCAAAATAAGCTATGTTATTTGTATAGAACAAATGTCTTATGAAAATGTTATTTTCACTTTTTAAAAGAACAGCAAGGTTGTATTTTTAAAATTAAGTTCTCTGAAGTATGAACAGAACCTAAGAGATTCTATAACCTTATCCAGTGTTCTAGGAAATTATATAGTCCCAATACAGTGAGACTGAAGTATGGGAAATCATCCAATGTATGAAAACACTTTGCGAATATTAATGTGCTATGTAAATGTGTTGTTGTTGTTGTTATTGTTGTCACAAATACATAGAGATATCATTTCATCTTGGTCATTAGTCCAAAGGGCCATTCATTGGTTTATAATGAAATAAAATTCAGGAAAATCTCCTTGGATGAGTCCTATCTTCCAAGTCAATCAGGAAAGATACAATCACAAAACTGATGATATATTCACTCAACTAGGTTTTACTTTTTGTGTTTTTTTTTAATGCTGATTGTTATGGGATAGGACTACTGAAATTGACCTGGCCAGTTGACAACTGGGTCTTGTTCCTGAACACACAGTGGAAGCAGGAGAGATAGGCCATTGGGTGTGGCGGCTGCCTTTCTGGTGTAGGGGGGTCAGAGAGGGCTAGAGGAGTATCTAGAGCTGCCTCGTGCCATCTTCCCCCAGCCACCACCAGTGGGGGACAGTCTTCCCCCAATAAGGCAACTTTGCACAGTCAGATAATCAGTCCTCTATAAAAGCAGTTCCCGATCTCCTGCTGGAGGAGATGGGTATCTCAGAGAACCATGCCTCTGTGCCATGCCTTCTCCCCATTAGATGTCCAAGGATTTCTCCTTAGTTTCCTTTCTGCGAGCAACCAAATAAAAGATTATTTTGTTCTAATTGGATTTGTGTGTAAGAGGGTGTAATTCTTTAAAGAGGAATTCCTAAGAACCCCAACTCCCCAACCCCCTCAATTCCCCTCCCATTACTAATCATTAAATATTAAAGGTTTTCAGGATAAAATGAGTCATTTTGTGAACCCCCATTAGATCGTAAGCTCTTTTATTTTTTTCATTTTTCCTCATTCTCTCTTATTTGATTTTTTAGATTCCTTTTTATTTTATTCCTTACATTTTTCCAATTGATCAACTTTCTTTCCATCCATTTTCTTGAATTGCTTCCCCCTCCTATTTTTCCACTCATTCTCTCTTATTTGATTTTTTAAATTCCTGTTTAACATCCCAAGATTTCTTTTTTTGGGTTTGTGACAATTTGACTTTACTCTTTAGGGTAGGGAGGGGCCTTTTTTAGTTTAATTTTTTTTTACCTCACGATCTTCTTCTGAATATGAACCCAGATGCATTTTTTAATACCAAAGTAGCTGTCAATGGTCAGGTTCTTATTCCTTTGCTTACTCATTTTTTTTTTTATTTTTAAGTTTTCTATTTTATTTTTAGTAGCTTAATACTATTATCAAATTATAATCCCAAATTGTGGGTAATGTTGCTGTAGGCCTCAAGTCCTTACTATAGTTTTATGAATCTGTCTGTGGGCTCATCCTCAGGGGCGACGCTCTTCCTACTCTAAACCCTAATCACACTATTCTGAAAATGTTCTTACTCCTTGGGGTACCAGTATTGCATTCACTGGGCTTGTGTCTTGCTATTCCTCACCCACAGTCACAGCTGGGAATCATGTTTGGTCACCACCTCTAGGGCCTGACTTCCAGAAACAACAGGGGGGTCCTTCAATCTTCCCCCACTAAGCCTTCTGCAGTTTCTTAGATCAAAGGTTTCTTAAACTGTGGGGCCACAACCCCATATGGGGTTGCAGTAACTGAATTGGGGGTTGCAAAAAATTGGCAACAGTAAAAGGTTATGTATACCTATTTATATATCTGAGGTCACATAAAAAATTTTCTCAGGAGAAAGAATGGTCTCCAGTGGAAAAAGTTTAAGAAGCCTTGCCTCAGATGAAAGGTTGGTAAGGTGAAATTTCTTGAGGGACTGGTCTGCCTCCATTCCAGCTCATTATTGATTCAGTGGAGTCACTCCCTGGAGGGGTGTTTATTACCTTACTCCTGACTAAAGATAGCCCCTGGAGTATTCTTGAGGTCCTCGCAAGAAGTCTTGGGAGGACTACTCTTTAGCCTTTTATTTTTCCTGCTCTGTGTTCATTTCATGGAGATTTTCTATCTGTTTGTGGAGGAAATCTGGAGAACCTGGAAATTTCTGACCTACTCCACCGATTCAAGAAAATTATGAAAAGAAGGTTGACCAATTGGAAAAAGATACAAAATTATAAAGGAAGAAAAAATGAAGGAAAAAAATCAAATAAGAATGTAATAAAGTGCCATGGAAAGATAGACTGAAAATTAATTGCAAACTAAATAATCTCATCCTAAAGAATGAGTGGATCAAACAACAAGTCATAGAAACAATCAATAACTTCATCAAAGAGAATGACAACAATGAGACAACATACCAAAACTTATGGGATGCAGCCAAAGTAGTTCTTAGGGGAAATTTTATATCTCTAAATGCTTACATGAATAAAATAGAGAATGAGGAGATCAATGAATTAGCATGCAACTAAAAAACTAGAAAAATAACAAATTAAAAGCCCCCAATTAACTACTAAATTAACAATTCTAAAAATCAAAGGAGAAATTAATAAATTGAAAGTAAAAAACTATAGAATTCATAATAAAACTAAGAGCTGGTTTATGAAAAAAAAGACAATAAATAGATAAACCTTAGGTCAATGTGATCTAAAAAAACTAAGATGAAAACCAAATTACCAGTATCAAAAATGGAAAGGGGTGAATTCGCCACCATGAAATGGAAATTAAAGCAATAATTAGGAGCTATTTGCCCAACTGTGTGCCAATAAATTTGACAATCTAAAGGAAAATGGATGAATATTTACAAAAATATAAATTGACCAGACCAACAGAAGAGGAAATAAAAGATATGAATAACCCCATTTTAGAAAAAGAAATTCAACAAGCCATCAATGAACTCCCTAAGAAAAAATATACAGTGCCAGATGGGTTTACAAGTAAATTCTATCAAACATTTAAAAACCAATTAATTCCAATATTATATAAATTATTTAGAAAAATAGGAGAAGTTCTACCAAATTCCTTTTATGTCACAAATATGGTGTTGATACTTAAACCAGGAAGAGTCAAAACAGAGGAAGAGAATTATAGACCAATTTCCCTAATGAATATTGATGCAAAAATTTTAAATAAAATATTAGCAAGGAGATTACAGCACTTCTCATGAGAATAATACACTATGACCAGGAATGAAGGGCTGGGTTCAAGTATCAGGAAAAGTATCAACAGTATTGGACCACATCAATAACAAAACTAACCAAAATCATATCATTATGTCAATAGATGCAGGAAAACCTTTTGACAAAATATAGCACTCATTCCTATTAAAAATACTAGAGAGCATAGGAATAAATGGAGTTTTCCTTAAAATTATGAGCAGGATCTACCTAAAACCATCAGCAAAGATTAGAGGTAATGGAGATAATTTAGAGGTATTCCCAATAAGAACAAGGGTAAAACAGGAATGTCTATTATGTTTTTGCTTTGGGTTTTTGCAGGCAATGAGGGTTAAGTGACTTGTCCAGGGTCACACAGCTAGTAAGTGTCAAGTGTCTGATGCCAGAGTTGAATTCAGATCCTCCTGAATCTAGGGCTTGTACTTTATCCATTGTGCCACTAGCTGCCCCCAAGGGTTGTCTGTTATGACCTTTATTAGTAAATAGTGTACTAGAAATGTGTAGCTTGAGCAGTAGAGAAAGAAAAAGGAATTGAAGAATCAGAATAGCAAGGGGGGAATCAAAACTATCACTCTTTACAGATGATATGATGGTATATTTAGAGAATCCTAGAGAATCAATTAAAAAAAACCCACTTAAACTATTAACTACTTTAGCAAAGTTGTAGGATATAAAATAAATCATCAGCATTTCTATACATGACCCACAAAGGCGTAGCAACAAGAGATAGAAAGAGAAATTCCATTTAAAATAACTGTTAACAATATAAATATTTGGGAGTGGTACCTTCCAAGACAAACCCAGGAACTATATACCACAATGACAAAACACTTTCACACAAATAAGATCAATCTAATTAATTGAAAAATATCAATGCTCATGGGTAGGCCAAGCTAATATAATAAAAATGGCAATTCAACCGAAATTAATTTGCTTATTCGTGCCTACCAATCCAACTACCTAAAATTATTTGAAGAGCTAGAAAAAAATAATAACAAAATTCATCTGGAAGAACAAAAAGTCAAGAATATCAAGGGAATTAATGAAACCAGAGATCAAAAGACAGAGATAGAGAGACAGCAGCAGAGAGTCACAGATAGACTGGACAGAAAAAAAACACAGATAGGGAAAGATACAAATTTGGAACACCAAAACACAGATGTGAAAGACAATTGGGGGGAAAAGGGAGCAAAAAGGGTACCAACTTTAGAACACCTAAGTATTATAAATACCCCAAATGACCAATCTTGAACACAGGATACACAAAGAAAACATAAGAATTATAGGTTTTCTCAGAAGAACAGTAGTAAAAAAACCTAATGCCATATTCCATAACATAAGAAAACTTTCCTAAACTTCTGAATACACTATAAAACACTGATCTACATAATACACAGCCTACCTTGAGAGAAAAAAATAACTTTAGAAATTCCAAGCAATGTAGAAATTTCAGTTCACATTTTCTATAAGAAACAACAAATTTTGCAAAATCCAGAGAGATACCTTTAAATATGAAGGGAAAACCAATTTAAATAACCCCAAATATTTTGGCAGTCACAAGAAAATGAAAAGAATAGTTGATGAAAAGGCAAAGAGATCAACGCGGTAACTCTTTAAAAAAAGCATACCTTCAAAAAGAAGCCTAATCATTAATAATAAAAAAGATGGACCTTCAACAAAATAAAGGAATTTGAGATATTCCGCAAAAAGAAAACCAAGGTTGTTACAGTGTGTGGGGCCACAAATCCCCTAAATAAGAGAAAAATAAGGTAGATGTAATAAGAAAATTATTAATAAAATATTTAGTAAATATTAAAATAAATTATCTCATGTTAATATGCTGATTTATTTTTTAGGTTATATATATATACACAGATACACAATGTATATGTATGCTATATATAACACACACATATAAAGGTATGTGTATATATATGTGTGTGTATGTACATATATACTATCATGTTAAACATATTTCCATATTAGTCATGTTGTTAAAGGAGAATCAGAAGAAAAGGAAAAACCACAAGAAAGAAAAAGTAACAACAAATAAAGTGAAAATAGTACTTTGATCTGCATTCAGATGTGAAGAGCATTTTCTATCCTAAGTCTTTTGGAATTGACTTGGATCATTGTATTGCTGAGAAGAGCTGTCTTTTACAGTTGATCATCACACAATGTTGCTGTTACTGTGTACAATGTTCCCCTGGTTTCTCCTCATTTAACTCAGCATCAGTCTACTTAAGCCTTTTCCAGTTTTTCTGAAAGTATTGCTCATCATTTGTTATAGCACGATAGTATCCCATCACATTCATATACCACAACTTGTTCAGTCATTCCTCAATTGATGGGCATCCCATCAATTTCCAATTCTTTGCCACCACAAAAGAGCTGCTATAAATATTTTTGTACATGTGGGTCCTTTCCCCTTTCTTATGATCTCTTTGGAATACAGACCTAGTATTGATGAGTCAAAAGGTGAACACAGTTTTATAGTCCTTTGGGCATAGTTCCAAATTGCTCTCCAGAATGGTTGGATTAGTTCACTACTCCACCGATAAGGTATTAGTGTTCCAATTTTCCCATATCTTCTTCAACATTTATTATTTTCCTTTTTTGTCATTTTAGCTAATCTCATATGTGTGAGGTGGTCCCTCAGAATTGTTTTAATTTGCATTTCTCTAATCAATAGTGATTTAGAGAATTTTTTTTCATATGGAAATAGATAACTTTAATTTCTTCATCTGAAACTGCCTGTTCATATCCTTTGACCACTTCTCAACTGGGAAATGACTTGTACTCTTATAAATTTAATTCAGTTCTCTACATATTTTAGAAATGAGATCTTTATAAAAAAACACTTGAATAAAAAAATTGTTGTTCCAGCTTTCTGTTTTCCCTCTAAACCTTCGGTTGCATTGATTTTGTTGGGGAAAAAACCCTTTTTAATGTAATGTAATCAAGTGGATGTCATTCGGGATTTCAGTAATGTTCTGAGCTCGTATTGGGTCACAAATGCTGGCGTTCCCAGAGATCTGACAGGTGGTACGATGCTTCATCTAATTTGCCTATAGGTATCACCCTGTTTGTCGAAATAATGTACACATTTGTGGACCTTATTTTGGATATATTTTGTGAGGTGTTTGCGCTAATCTTAGTTTCTGCCAGTACTGTACCCCAAAGTTTCTCAACAGTTTTTTCAAATAGTAAGTTCCTTATCCCAGAAGCTGGAGTCCTTGGGTTTATCAAACACTAGATTACTATGAGTCATTTATTACTGCATCATTGGTTCATAATGTATTCCATTGATTCACCACTCTATTTCTTCAGGCTGAGTTTTTAAAAAGAGTTATTACTGAGGAAGAAAAGATATTCCCAAGAGGGATCATCAATAGCTAAAAAAAAGATCAGAGGGCTAAATATATAAGGGGGATTAAAAGAATCATGACAGGGTAAAGAAAAAGAGCTAAATTCATATTCTATGGACTAAATTCTATGATTTCAAATAATGAATCAGAATCTTTGTGTGTAGAGATAATGCAGTAGGAAGATGAATGAACATGGAGAAAGGAGGTAAGAGACATAAGGAAGTTAGAAATTTGCCCCTACCTAAAGTCCTAGCACATAGATGAACAGAGAAAGGACAGAGATTTCTCTCAGTGCTCAAACTGAACAGGGGTTGTGGGAGAACAGGAGGTAAATTATGTTGATGGGGCAAGTAGCAGCAAAAGAGGAGAGATACCTCTCTCCAGAAGTAAAGGAAAGAGTGCTTGCAAAAACGGTGCATCCCAGGACAACTTCCATTCCCATGAGAAGTGAAGCGTGAGCCCCCAAGGACAGCCAGAGTCCAGTAGGGTAGTGGATTTAGCCAGGTAATGGGAGCCAAGAATTGGAGAAAGAATGATTGGCCTTAGAATTAGCAAGCCACTATGGTAAATTCAGTGGTCGAACTGGACCTCATTCATGAATCAGGTCCCATGACATAGGATATGTCCATGAAATACTACTCATTTCATGAACTATTTCTAAGAGCAAGAAAGAGGACAAAGCATGTGGGATGGAGAAAAAGGCCTGAAACTCTACCTGCATGAGGAACACAGGGAGACTAAAGAAGGAACATGTAAGGGCATAGCCTAAGAATTGGGGAATAGAATTCAGGATAAACAAGTAAAAAAGAAAAAATAAGGAAAAGGGCAAAGCAGAGGAAAGTTTCTTGGAAAAGAATAAAGTTCAGTAACAAAATAAGAAATTGGGAGGGAAGATTTTTAACTATGTGTTTAATTAGGAAGGAAAAGAGAAAGGTCAAAAGGGAAAGAGGAAAAACAGATTAAAAAGGGGAAAGAATTGGACAATTTAAGTTTAGATAAAAAAGGTTGAATAGGGCAATTAAAAGAAATGTCTGCGAGAGGCTGTGAGAATAGGCTAGCATCAAAGAAATGTAAGCAAAACTAAACATGGGGGAAAGGCTGACTCAAAAGTAAAAAGGGATAAAAAGCAATACAAAAGATATAAAAGAAGGAAAAGTGAATCCAAAAAATCACCACCATTAGAGTAAATGGGTTAATAATCCAGTAAACTGAAAGGGGGGAAGAAACAGATAAGAATACAAAGCCGGGCAGCAGTGGATAGAGCACCAGCCCTGCAGTCAGGAGTACCTGAGTTCAAATCCAGCCTCAGACACTTAACACTTACTAGCTGTGTGACCCTGGGTAAGTCACTTAACCCCAATTGCCTCACTGAAAAAAAAAAAAGAATACAAAGCCAATGATGTGATGTACACAAGAAACACATCAGTAAAATATAGGCCTCCCATACCAAAAATGACAGAATGGAACAAAAATTACTATGTATCAGGCAAATCCAAAAACCAGGAGTTATAATCACACTATCCAGTGAAACAGATATAAAAATCCATAACATTAAAAGAAATAGAGAAAATAGATTTTGTTTAAAGGAGCCACAGACAGCGAACCAATATCAACATTAATCTACCAAAGGAAACAACATTAGATTCAAAATAATATAACTAGCAAGATTTATAGAAGACTTTAGTATTCTTCTTGCAGAATTGGATAACAAAATTTAACCAAATCCCAAAAAGATGTAGATAGCAACATAACAATTATGTTGAAGAATCGTAGAGGACTTTAGTATTCCTATATCAGAACAAGAAATTTTAAAATGCACAAATAAATAAATGAATAAATAAGCAAATAAACATGATTACAATTCTACTTAGAGTAAAAGTAGATATTCAGAACAAAACAGCACGCATTGCAAGACAATCTTATTCAAGAATTACAGTATTGTCCAAAATGCATTGCCCATGAAAGTAACTGTTAAGTATGAAACAAGTAGGGTCCAAAAAAATCCCTGGGTGTGAATTCAAGTTTTTATAATTACTAGCTGTGTGACCTTGGGCAAATTATTGTCTTATTGTAAAGTAGGGATAATAATGCTTGCATATTTACCTCACATAATTCTTGTTAGGAAAATGGTTCAGGAACTGTAAAATGATACATGTACTGCTGAAACTATACAGATGTTCTCTAATTTGTTAGACAAAGCATCTACATGGGCTACATATGTATTTCTAAATTTTCACTCCAAGTCTAAAGATTTTTGACAATTCTAAAAAGTCTTCACTTGTCTTTAATAGCTGGCTTATAAGCATCAATTTTTGAAAGGTTATACGTGCATAATCATGTTAAACATTTCTATATTAGTCATGTTGTGAAAGAAAAATCAGAACGAAAGGGGAAAACCATGAGAAAGAAAAAAACCCAACAAAAACAAATGAAAATAGCATGCCTGGATCTGCATTTGGACTCTATTGTTCTTTCTCTGGATGTAGATAGCATTTTCTATCATGAATCTTTTGGAATTGTCTTGGATCATTGTGTCTCTGAGAAGAGCTAAGTCTATAATAGTTGATCACTGCACAGTGTTGCTGTTATAATGTTCTCCTGGTTCTACTCACTTCATTCAGCATTAGTATGTAAGACTTTCCAGGTTTTTTAAAAAATCTGCTTGCTCATCATTTCTTATACCATAATAGATTCCATTATATTCATATACCACAACTTGTTCAGTCATTTCCCAATTGATGAGCATCCCTTCAATTTCCAATTCTTTTATACCACAAAACATCCATCTATCTATCATCTATCTAGCTATCTAGCTATCATCTAGCTATCATCTATCTGTCTCTATATGTGTGTATATATACATACATATGTATAATTTTTAAAGTTTCTAAACACTGTAAAGATAAAAGAATGCTTTGGGTTAGATGCTTTCTAAGGTCCCTACTAGCTCTAGCCATCACCCAAAGTTTATGGTGACCTTACAAACATACCAATCTACTTAAAAAAAAATATTGGACTACACCTCAATGAGGTTTCTTGGCAACAAATTAAGTAGAATCCATGAGCTGACTCAAGTCTTTTTTATTGAATTAGACAGGGTGTGAATTTTAAATAAATATATAAATAAAAGATAAATTTTGTGTTCTTTACTAGCTATTCAGCATAAATCATTTCTCATTCATTAAGGAGTGGATGACTATTATAAGGCAGTGTTTAGGACTGAAATAGGGAAAACAAAACATCGAGGTTTTTTTATTATTGGTAATGAAAATGAACATGATTTGGTCTCTGAACTGTTACATGTCAAATCTTGTTACAGAAAATACCCTCACAATAGAAATTTAGGCACAACAAAAAAGATGTCCATGCCCTTGGCTGATGGCCTGCTTATTGCAAGCAGTATTCAATGCAATAAAATTCCAACCCAACAGTCACTTGGAGTTCACTGTAACAGAATTTGGCCTGTGATGTGGTGTATAAGCTGCCAGTGGATTTACATTTAGCTATTGGCATCCAGTGATCCTAGAACTACATGTTTCATGATCCCTTCCCCCTCCCCCACCAATTCTTTCTCCACATTCTTACAAGACTCTTGATATAGACAAAATTCTAACACCATTGATATCTTCAAGATGCCTAATTAAGGCAAACAAGGAATTGCCTGACAAACTTAATGGGATCTAATTATTCAAGATGAGAAATTTTTGCTGGTTTATAAGATTTATGAACCTAGCCTACCATTAGCCAAAGAATGCTCTGATCAATCTGGGCTGGGTCACAGAATCTTAGCTTCATTAGACAATGGTTCTATAACTAAAGCAACATGTACCTTTTTATGACAATTTCAGCATCTCTCCAGACAGAATGGAGTTGAGATCTGTTGATACTTCCTAAATTGAAAGGATCTCTGATTAAAAATAAAAAGTGACCTACAAATAAATCCTGGGCACTAAAACTTCTTTGATATCATCCAAAGTTTGCTTCCTCATTTGTAGGTGCCACAACTGGAATATTAGGAGTGGCATCTCAAAATAGAAAAACTCCACTTGCCATCTAGTTGGATATGAATAGAAAAACCCTTGGGTGACTTCTGAGAGACTTGACTTGGAGAAACAGCCTAAACAAACATTGCCAGAAGATGTAGTTGGCTGAAAACTGGGAACTATCCTTGCCAAGACTAACTATGCTAACCTTTCTTGGATGGAGATTAAACAAAAAAGTAAAAACCAATAAACTTGGCATCATCTTGGTGAGAGAAGAAGGGGAGTATAGATTGAAACTGAATTTAGGATTATTGATCCACTCTGCCATCTGACCTCTTGCTCAGTGTTTTTTGGCAGACATGTTCCAATCTATTTGCTCGAAGGATGTGCAGGGCATGCTCAAGTGTTTGGTAGCTATGGATAATAGTTATGAAAAACATGGAGAAAAAATGTCTCAATTTGGGAATGGGGGAGGGAGAGAGACAGAGATTGACCATTAGAGTAAACAAAAGTCAGGTGACTTTTCTTTACAAGGTCCATTTGTAAAGAACAGTTCATGAAGGTCCATGAGAGCAGGGTCTCTGTCATTTTTTTACTCTAAACTCCCTATCATAGTTTAATGCATATAGCAGGTGTCTAACAAATGTTTGGTAAATTTAAGGGAATTTAACTGAACTGAACTAAATAACAGAAGAAAAACGGTCAAGTGACCTAAGAGAGAAAACTTTTCAAAGGTCACACGCAGCCCTTTGACCAGACATTGGTCCACATTGTCCCAGAAATGAAATTGGAAGACAGAACTACCTCTGAGGTGATGCAAGCCTTGAATGCTATAGAGTTTTCCTATGACTCCTTAAGAGCCAAGAATTTACGTACTTATTTTTTAACAAACACTTATTAAGTATCTACTAGCCTTTGGGGAGATGAATCAAACTATGTTCCTGCCCTCAAGAAGCTTATGCTCAATGAACACAACTATAACAGAGGATAGAATATGCTAAGTGCATGAAAATTATAGTAAAGGTGCTATGTTCCCACGATGAAGGGAATACTTCTGGCTAGATTAATCTGGGCCTTAAGGTTACATGAAGGAAGTCGCATCTGAGCTAAGACTTATAGGATAAGTAGAATTTTAGTAAGTGGACATGGAGTAGGGAGGAGTGAGGACAAGTGTGTGTGTGGAGATGGTGAATTTGGCTGGAGTGTAAATTACATTGAGGCAGGAATGTCAAGATGTTACTCAAAAGGTAGTGTAAGGGCCAAATTTAGTAAGGGGAAAGTTAATTGGGTGGATCACCATAATAATGGGGTTCAGAAAATAATGAGGGGTTCTCTAGGTCCAAAGTTCCCTTCCCTTCCAAACTGCCTTTTTAAATTACTTCTCCCAGGCCAATAAGAAAATTAACAGCCTCTTTTCCACAAACAAATCAGGTTTTATTAATGGGAATAAAAATATATAACAAAGGTACAATTAATAAAGTCAAGGACAAGAGAAAAATGGATAAGCTTCCTGGCTCTAGCAAAGATTGACACAATCCCCAAACTTGCTTCCAGCTCAGCTAATTCAAAGAGCTGGCCTTGTTTCTATTAACTCACCACCTGGGGTCTGTAGTTTCAATGGGAGACAGCTATGTAGCCCCTCTCCAGTCTGCTATCAGAAGCTTATCAACAGGAAAGAGAGCTCCCCTCATCAAGCATTCCCTTTTCTACTTTTCTTTCCCTCACCCAAAAGGGGAGGTCCTTCAAGCTGGATGGCCAAGAGTGGTCCCCCCTGTTGACATCAGCAGTATACGTCATTCAGGGAAGGCCAGATGTGGCCCATATCTAATTATCCCAAGTAGGTACTTAGTCAGTTTCTCAAACAATGCTAGATCAATCAGGTGGGACCCCTGGGCATCTACCAAATTCCATTATTTTAATCACATTGTAGGTTATAGATTTTAGAAGGATTTAAATGTTAGGCAAAGGAGTTTTGAATCTGTTTTAACAGACAATGGGTTTGAAATACTGGAATGATATAATCAAAACTGCAAACTTGGCTCCAAAGGTTATTTGATTTTACTGCTGGAGTATCCCTGAGTGACCCTGGGGTTCATATATGACAGGGAAAAGGAATTTCCTGATACAGAAGTTGTCTTTGCCTTTAGTCACTAAGGTTCCCATTTTGGAGATGCTCCTGAAGACTCACTTGCTCTTGACAACTAGGTCAGCTGAAGTAAGCACTTTTAGTAATGCTTAGCACATGGATTGCTAGTCCATGAACTATTATATGGATTCTGCTTAGGCACTGTTGTCATTACCATCATCTTCATCATCATTACCATCACAATATAGATTTAGAACTGAGAAGAACCTCAGAGACCACTTAGTTCAACTTTTTCTTTTTATAGACCAGAAAAAGTTAAGTGACTTGCCCAAAGTTACACCAGTTATATGTATCAGAAGCAGGACATGAACCCAAATCTTCTGACTCTAGGGCTAGCCCTCCTTTTTTCTGGACTATACAATGCCATCACACACATTTATATGGTACTTCAAAGTTTCCAATAAGAAAATAATCCTGTGTGATTGACAATGGTTATTGCTTTGGTTCCTAAAATTGAGGTGGCATGCCATAGTCAATAAATACTTATTAAGCATTTATATGCACTGTGCTAAGCACTGGAGATGCAAATAAGGGAAAAAAGATAGGCTCTGCCCTCAAGTGAATTTATAACCTGATAGAGGAAGATAAGATACAACAGGAAGCTGAAAAGTGACCAGGGATTAGGGGTTACCCAAATGGACATGGTGGAGAAGTCAGTCAGAGAAGTACCAAAGTAGTGTAGCCAGGTGAGAAGTGAGGTGATATGTGAGCTGGACTCTCCTTAAAAGGAGGTTTTGGCATTCATGTCCCCATCCTCCAAACAGAGAGGCAGAAGGTAGTGATAGGGTGAAGTACCAAGACTGATGAGATCTTAGAGAAGGATAAAGACCACTCGGCTTAGAATCAGATCTAGACTCTTGTCACTGGGACCCTTGACAAGTCATCTGACTTCCCTAAACCATTGTTTCATTACCTATGAAATAGAGATAAAGATGCTTATACCTACATCACAAAATTGTTATGCGAAAGCACTTTGGAACTTTAAAACAGTATGTAAAAGTGAGTTATTTTTTTAAAAATCTTAGAACTGAAGTCAGGACATAATCCTCAGAGGCCTCTATCTCTGCTATTTCATGTGAAATGAAACATCTATTGCCATGTGCAGTCATACATACACACATACATACTTATATACATACACACTTATGTACACAATACACACACATATGTAGATTGTTCTAACATTTCTGTCTTTTTAAAAAAGAAAATTGCTTCTTAAAGTTATCTTTATGTTCCCAGATGCCTGATGCTATGGGACCTAGCTCTAAGATATCTAAAAATCAATCAATAATCCTCAGGGCATCATGTGAGTTTGGGCCTGAATTATTTATCTCATTTTACAGATGAAGAAACACAGAGAGGTCATAGGACCTGTCCCACCACCATCACAAGGTTAATTAGTGGCTCAGGTAGAATTAGAACTAACAGCTCCAGACAGATGCTTAGTTTGTGAAGGGAAGAGGTGCCAGTTTACAATAAGGATAAGCTTCACAAGTGAAGACCATTGTAAAGGGGTTATTAGAAAGGACAATAAATGGGCTAAGCCTTTCACTCAGCCTTTCTCAGACTGAACTGGAAGTTTGTTTATAGTCGTTGCTTTCAAATGGCACTTATAAACCTTATTGACCACCAGACCCTTCCTTGCTTAATGCATATGGTCGTATCCTTGGGGGTGTAGATTAGTTTCTCTTTGTTTTTCCCTAAATATCCTGACTTCCATTTTTAAAAAATGGATCAGCTTTTGTTACCAAATAAATTTACTTTCATATTCCCATATTAATTCTTTAATTAAAAAATAGAGTATAGTATGATTGAATGCTTTTACAACATTGACTTTGAGGGACTTTAATGAATCTATGCTAGAAGTTAAAACATGACCAAAAGGCTTTTGCTACATGTAGTTTTTTAAATATCAGAGAATGTAATTTGAAGTACATTGTTTAATAATGAGCCCCATTGTTCCTAGGAAATGCCTTATATATTAATAATTTCCTACCTTTGTATCTTTACCGGACTTGGAAAACAAATGAAATGCTAATGGATTTCTTTCAAATGAGCTGCCTCCCTCATTTGGTAAATAGTGCAAAAATGTATCAGAGATAAATATGGGGATGCCATTGATAAGCAATCTTTTAAGTATCAGCCTTGAGCAGGTCTTGAACAGGAAGGAATTATCTGGGGTATCTCCTAGGGTCAGGGAAGCTGCCCTGAATATAATTCACATAAAAGTAAAATCTTCTATTGATGATGATGTTTCTTTGAAATCTATTCACAGATGACATTATACAAATTACATCAAGCTGGAATCTGGCAATGTTTCCTCTGCACTATAAAGCAATTAGAAAGAGATCAGGCTAATCATTCACACAGTAAAGGGGATGATATCAGGCTAACCATTCACACAGCAAAGTGGATAACAGAAGCCTAGTAGTTAGCCCATTGGCATATCTATATTTTGAACAGAGGCTGCAAATGGACTATGAGCTGGGTCAGAAGTTGTAAAGGAGATTAAGCTTGATTGTACTGAGGAAACTGTTGAGTTTTTAATTATCTTAAACTGTTCTCTAATATGAAAGTCATTTATTTTAAATAATTCTCCCCATGATGTGACTATAAATCATAGAATATCATGATCTTGGAAAAATCAAAGTTACAATTACAAGGTGAAACTGAGGGAATTGAGGCAATTAGGACAGTAAGTGGTTAATTGTGATAATTGAGTGAACCACACTGATTTCATCTGGTGACTCAGTTCTGGAGCTACTTCAGTTCCACTTCTATTCAATTATGGATCTAGCCTAATTCTGTCTTGTGAGAAAGTTTATTCAATTGCGGGAAATGGAAGAAAACCTTATTGTATTATTTGAGCCTAGCCCTGTGTGGCTGGGAAGCTGACCACCTCTACCTTCTTCTCAGAGACCTTTAACCAAGGTCCTAGGTTATGCTGACCAGAAATCCAGTCACATCTAAAGATTGATGCAAGGAGTTTTCTTACAATTATCCATCTCAAGCAACCCCATGTGCCTTATCTGAAAACTGGCCCCATTCTGATCAATCAGTTACTTTTGTTTCCAAATCCCTTTTATTGTTTACAGACAATTGGGGGGAATGGGACACCTCTTTTTCTAAATTCAGGTAATTAGATCTATTCACTTTCCCCCACCCATCTTAGAAAGTCCCTAATCTTTCATCCAATTAGAAATCAGATTACCTAGTGTTTATTTCCTTTTAATTAACTGACCTTATTTGATTAATTGTTTTTCATGTATAAAAGTCTGTTTCCTGCTGTATTCAAGGTCCAGCCCTAAGGTGAAGAAGAGGCCTGGTTCCTATTTGTTGGACAATTTCCATACATTGCCTAATAAATCAATATGCTCGGAAGATTGAACCTTTGTTCTCTTAGTCATTTCATCTTTCACCTGCCACAAAACCATAAAGTTTATGATCTGTTTAGGATTTATCTAAAACATTACCAATTATAACTTATGCAAAAATTGTCAAGAAAGACATAATGGAGACACATATAACTAGAAAAGGAGGTGAACTGATCATGTAGCAGAAGTTAAGGATAATAGATGACAAAGACATAGAGAAAGGAGAATAATTGTACTATGATGGTTAAAGTGGCATACAATTGTCCATGATTTCCTAAGCCTATTTAAGGGTATCAAGAATTAAACTGAAGGGGCAGCTAGGTGGCGCAGTGGATAGAGCACCGGCCTTGGAGTCATGAGTACCTGAGTTCAAATCCGGCCCCAGACACTTAACATTTACTAGCTGTGTGACCCTGGGCAAGTCACCTAACCCCAATTGCCTCACTAAAAAAAAAAAAAAAAAGAATTAAACTG
This sequence comes from Dromiciops gliroides, assembly GCF_019393635.1. NCBI lineage: Eukaryota > Metazoa > Chordata > Mammalia > Microbiotheria > Microbiotheriidae > Dromiciops > Dromiciops gliroides. The sequence goes on from NC_057861.1 coordinate 403,122,908, forward strand.
AGAGCTAGTGTTGGTCTGTTTGGGACAATTGGTAGTTTTCCCAAAATACAAAGGAGTTTAGAAATTGGCCTGGTTGTTGTAAATATAGGAGCATGAATGGAGAGCTAGCATTTGTGCAGAGTGATTAGGAAGCCTTAGCACTGCTCTGGGTCTATGTGGGTAATTTCCTGCACTAGGTACAGAAATCCAACATGTCCAGTGATGAGAACTGAGGATTTCTCCTCACTACATGAAATCTCCTTCACTTTGTAAACTCTTTGATTGGGTATGAACTCAATTTGTCATGGGTCTCACTCTTTTCATGATAAAATTATTGTCAGTTGATATTTCATTACTGTTGTATTTAATATATGATGTATTTTTAAACTTGGCCTTTAAAAAGAGAGCTGGAAGAGATAGAGAGAATAACTGCTAGAGAAAAATACAGAATTCAGAAAGATCAACTATACAAAGAGAGAACAGACTTAGATCCCTGGAAGCGATAGCGGATACAGTATATCCATGCAGCAATTCAAAGGAACCTCTTGGTCTCAAAGATGGGAGCAATGACAGTGGCAGATGAATGAGGGAGTTTTTGTATTACATGGAATTCCTGGACCAAGTAGGAGCTGTAGTCGAGGAGTAGCAAAGATCAGAGAACCACAATGTAGAGAAAAATGCCAAGCTCTTTCCCTTCACTGGTACCATGAGTTATGTGAGTTGTGCAGGTTTGGGAATGAAGGGATAACTCTTTTGTTGACTGACTTTTTTTTTTTACGGGGCAATGGGGGTAAGTGACTTGCCCAGGGTCACACAGCTAGTAAGTGTTAAGTGTCTGGGGCCAGATTTGAACTCAGGTCTTCCTGAATCCAGGGCCCGTGCTTTATCCACTGCACCACCTAGCCATCCCCTGACTGACTTTTTTACTTTCTGGAGTAGAATGAACAGAGTAGTCTGTATATATACCAATATGTCTGAAGGACTGTACAGGTCCTTGGGAAGGTGGGGCTCACTGGAAGGAAAGATTACTCGACTCTCTAGCAACCCTGTCCATGCTGGGAATCCAACCAGAGCATTACTATAAGTCTGGAGGTTATTGCGGATGTTCCTGAGAAGGTTGTGTTCAATAAGAAGCCCTCGACTATACGTAATACTATAAGTCTGTACGAGTCAGTTCTCTGGTAAGGTAGGGTTTACATAAGAGAAACTGAGGATTGACTTGACTGTTCATGTGCTTTGTATTTTTGTCAGGTGAAATGAAACTTGTCCTTTATTTTTTTATCTCCTTATTTTAGGTCTTATTTAACCCAAGTACTTTCATGGCTCCCTTCCTTTTGGAAAAGGCACAAGCCAAACCCTGTTTCAAGGCAGAGAGGGAAGCAAGGATGAGGACAAAATAAGCCAGTTCATGATGTTCCTATGGGACATCTTGAGTGGGAGCATAAATTGAATTGAGTAATTTGTAAAAAAAAATCTTGAGATTTAGCGTGAACTGGTTGAACTCAGAGCCTTCAATACTGAGTCATGAGTAACAAGTGTTTGGCAGTTCATAAATTGAAGTGGTGTGGAAGAATTGATTCAATGGTTGTACAAAAGCAGCGAGTCATTGGGTTTTGTGGAGAAGAAAAACAATAGCATGAATGAGAGAATTCAGTGTGTGGTACAGGAAAGACAGAAAGGAAGAAAGGGAGGGAAGAAGGAAGAAATGGAGAGGGAAGGAAGGAAGGAAAGAAAGAAAGAGAGGAAGGAAAGTAGGAAGGAAGAGAAAGGAAGGAAGGAAGGAAGGAAGGAAGGAAGGAAGGAAGGAAGGAAGGAAGGAAGGAAGGAAGGAAGGAAGGAAAGAAGGAAAGAAGGAAGACTGAGCTGCAGATAGAATGCTAACCTGTATTAGTAGGGGATTCCTTATCTGGGAGTTCCTTGTATAAATGCAGTCATAGGTCTAGTCCCAAACACTTCCCCCCATTTTTGTTTTCACATCACTTTGCTTTTTTAAGGCCTTTAGTGATTTCTATCATAGTTTGCAGTCATAAAATTCATCCACATTGGAAAACTGCAGCAGCAAATTAAAGGTTTTCATGACTACTTTGACTTCTTCCACAGCCCCATGTCCCCAACAAAGAATCACTCACCCATTCACCACTCCCATGTACAGTAGAGGATGAAGCAACTGGCAGGTAGGTAGTTTGGGGTGTAGGTGGTTGAACTGTTTTTATTTTAAAATCAATTTACACAGCTGGTTCCAATGTTAGACCTTTAAATGTAGACAGATTGGAAGGGCAGTGGAAGCTGTTATTTATTTTATATTCATAACTCCATTTCATTATTGACTTAGGTAGTCTGATCACTAACCAAAAACATCCTGATGTGGAAAGAAAAATGTCTCCTCAGTCCCTAGTTCTTAAGTTACTTTGGCTAAGTTTCATGGTTTCATAGATTCACAGAATATTAGAACTAAAAGGAACCTTAGAGGCCATCTAGTACAAGTACTTCATTTTATAACCCCCCTGGATTACTCCTTCAATTTGTAATCTCTCACTCATGGGTCGGTGCCCAAGAAGGCAGCTGCTACTCCTGTGCTAGGGTATGATCTGTGGGTCTCGTTTCCTACTACGATAACTCAGGATCCCCAACTGGTGTACATCCCATTAATAGTATACCAATATGGTGGCTAGGTGGCGCAGTGGATAAAGCACCGGCCCTGGATTCAGGAGTACCTGAGTTCAAATCCAGCCTCAGACACTTGACACTTACTAGCCATGTGACCCTGGGCAAGTCACTTAAACCCCATTGCCCTTCAAAATAAATAAATAAATATTTTTAAAAATAGGTATACCAGTAGATACAATAGTTTCTTAGAAAAGGCCTTTATTAAAATAGCATAATAAGTACAGTAGTTGTAAATGTTTCTCCCCATAAACCTGGGGTATTTTCTCTTATGTAGGGTGGCATGCTCTGGCTAACTCACTCAAGACCAGGAGGACTATATCTCCCCTTACCTTAAGGTTCCAGGGCACTTTGAAGGGCTTCAGGTAGTTTTTGCTCTACTGCCTTGGCCCAAACCCCCACTGGCTATGTTCCTCTCATTTTAGGGGGCCAGTTATTTGCAACCCAGTTCCATTTAACATTGATTAACTTTTAATTTTTAGTTTCTTCAGTGATTGCTGTTATGGAATGATTTCTACTCCTCTCACTCTCCTGGTTGACCTCCTCTGGATGTGCTCCAATCTATGAGTGTTCAAAAAAAGTATAGCCCAAGGAAATCAGAGTCATGATGGTAGTGTGTCAGGAAAAAATTCAGTGAACTTCCTTGTAAAACTCCTCCAATATAATCTGGGAAATATACCAGACCAATATCCTGATGAAAAAAATCCAAGGAAAAGTGACAAAATCATTTTTCCTGACCCAGAGAATTTGTGGATATTGAGGATAGAGTCTGGCCAGGAGTATTCAGCCCTTGGAGCACTTTAGTACAGGGAAAGGCAGCACACTAGGGCAAGCAGAAGTCTTAGATTTCATATCAGGGTGTCCCAGACCCATACCTAGGTACCTCAAAAGAAACAGGTGCCAACTGGCAGCTTTGTTGCCAACTGATCAAGTTAAAGTCAAGATCTAGGGTGGACTGAGGAGAGTACCTGTACATAGGGGTGGCATTCTAGAATAAAGAGAAGTCTCAGGCTCTAGACAGCTTTTGCATTGCTCAGACCCTAGAAACAACAGGGTCTCAGTTTCAGCTTCTTGCTCATTCTGAAACCTTCAGAAGAATAACTAGGGCAAGAATACCAGAACAAAGGAAAACCTACAGGCCTGTCGTTCAAACCAGTTGAACTTTCCAGCTAGCAGGTAGTGGATGAGTCTAGTAGGAGCTACTGTTTTTTTAGACCCAAACTCAAGTCAGCAACTTTTAAATCTTGCAGCAACTTGCAGAAGACTACAGGGGAAGCATTCAGACTTTGCCCTGGATCAAACCACTTAGGGAGTACTGAAAAATTGGAGGTACCAAGCCTGAGCTGTCTTTGAGATCATGAAATAACTCAACATTAAAAATGTCACAAAAGCAGCAAAAAGACCAGACCAGAATTTCCCTCCAGAAGTGCACAGAACTAACATCAAATCTGAAGTCCCAAAGTAGACTGGAATGAACAACAACAACAAAAAGGGAATTCTACCATAAAAAATGATTATGGTTACAGGGACACAAGACATAAATGCAGAAAAATAGAATGACTCCAGAACATCTACAAGCAAAGCCTCAAAAAAAAAAAAAAATCCCAAAACACCCCCCCACACACACACATACACTTTGGTTCAAATCAGGCGAGAATTCCTTGCAGAAAACAAGTGAGTTTACAAAAGAGTTAAGCAATGCTTTTGTCTATGAAATAAGAGTTCTAAAGGGGAAAAGAGTTGGAAAAGAAATGAGAACTATGGAAGAATGAATTGGAAAGAGAATTAACAGTTGGGCACAACAGGTACAAAACTTTACCCAAACAACAAACTCCCTGTTAGAATTGAAATTTGTTTTGTTTTTGTTTGTGGTGAGGCAATTGGGGTTAAGTGACTTGCCCAGGATTACACAGCTAGTAAGTGTCAAGGGTCTGAGTCGGATTTGAACTCAGGTCCTCCTGAATCCAGGACTGGTGGTGTATCCACTGTGCCACCTAGCTGCCCCAAGAATTAGAATTAGAACGGGCTAAATAGAAGCCAATGACTCCATGAGACAATAGAAAATATTAAATTAAAAGCAAAAGACTAAAAAAAGAACCTGGAGAAAATGCACATTAGCGTGCTCATACACACACACACACACACACACAAAGACAGTTGAATACAAAAATATATATATATTAGTCAAGGGAGAAATAGGAGGGAAAGGGAAGGAGGGGCAATTGGTAAGAATGCAGATTAAGGGAAGGATCAGTCCTAAACAAAACAAACTTTAATTAAGGATGTTGAAAAATATTTATAGTGTTTGTTCTGAGATGGTAAAGAATGAAAATCTGAAGGAATGCTTATTAATTAGAGAATGGCTGAACAAATTATGGTATACAAATATGATGGAATACTATTGTGCTATAGTGGGGGGATGAAAGAGATAGGTTCAGAGAAACCTGGGAAGATTTACATGAACTGATACAAGGTAAAGTGAGCAGAAACAGGAGAACAATTGACCCAATGACAATAACATGGCAAAGACAAACAACTCTGAAAGATTTAAGAACTCTGATCAGCATAACCAACCATTACCCAGAGGACTAATGGTAAAACATGATACCCACCTCCTGATAGAGAGGTGAAGGAATCAGATGCAGAATGAAACATATTATCTTCTTTGGACTTGGCCAATGTGGAAATTTATTTTGCTTGACCTGTTTATAACAGGGATTTTTTTTTTCTTTCATTCTCATTTGGAGGGAGGAGTTTGGGGAGCAGAAGGTGAATTTGTGTATGTGTATGTGTAATTTTAAAAAATTTAATGTTCAGAACCAAACACAATACTCTAGATGTGGTCTGATTAGAGCAGATACAGTGTGATTGCCTCCTTACCCCCATTTAAGGACTAAGCTTCTGTTAATTCAATTTGATTGCAGTCAATTTTTTTTTGGTTGCCATAGTATCATGCAAACCATTACCTAGCCCTGCCACCCCAAATTTGGATTTTTGCAGATGATTTTTTAAAACATCTTACCAGCCCTCGCATCCTAGCTTCAGTTCATCACTAACTTACCAAGAACTTTTTGGACCCTTATTATAATAGCTACCATTTATATATATATCTGCAAAGTGCTTTACAAATATTATCTCATTTGATCCTCACAACCCCGGGAGGTAAGTGCTATTATCATCCTCATTTGAAGAAACTGAGGCAAACTGTAAAGTGACTTTCCCAGGGTCATATAGCTATGAAGTGTCTGGGGCAAGATTTGAACTCAGGTCTTCTTGACTCCAACTCTAGCACTCTACTAAAGTTAGTCAATCAATAACCAAACACCTACTATGTGCCAGTCACTGTGCTAAACACTGGGGATACCAAAAAAAGGCAAAAGAGAGTCCCTGACCTAATCTAATGTGGGAGATAACAAGCAAGTGAATATATACAAACAGGCTATATAGAATAAATAGAAAATGATTATAAGAGGGAAATCACTAGAATTAAGAAAGGTTGGGTAAGGCAGTAAGGCATCCTATAGAAGACAGGATTTTAGTTGTGATTTAAAGGAAGTCAGAGAAACCAGCAGGCAGAAATAAGGAGGGTAAGCATTCCAGGCATGGGGGACAGCCAGTGAAAATATCCATATCGGAGATGGAATGTCTCCTTCATGATATTGTCATTGTACTTATTAACTATCTCTTGAAATGTTATCTGAAGATTGGATAAGCATGCCATCTATGTCAAACTGTTCTCGGCCATTTTTGGAAAACTGAGAGAAAGGTGACACCACACTTATAGTGAACAAATGTTGATTCTTTTAAAAAAAAAGGTTATTTAGGGGAATCTTCAAGGTGACTTTGAGTATAATACCTGGTGAAGTTCTAGAACATAATTATAATGAGATGACTTTGTAAAGAAGCAGGATACAAAATAAACTTACAAAATCAATGATATCTCTACATAGCAATAATGAAGTCCAGAAGGGAATAGGAGAAAGAAATTCCATTCAAAAGAATTACAAAATGCACAAAATTTCTTAGAATCAATATGCCAAAACATGCTCAAGATCTGTTTGGATAAAACTATTGTTGTTGTTGCAAACAACACAACAGAACAAACTTCTCAAAGAGGACCATGACATCAGGGTTATGTCATGACTTCCAGTGAACTGGATTTAAATGAAGGAGGGCTGTGCAAAGTCACCAAACCCACTCTCTTCTCTGGGTTCAGCGGCAAGATATATGTCTAGAGATGGCCCTGGATATTTAAGATAATTGGGATTAAGTGACTTGCCCAGGGTCACACATCTAGTGAGTGTCTGAGGTGAGATTTGAACTCAGGTCCTGCCAATGTTAGGGCCAGTGCTCTATCCACTGTACAACCTAGCCACCCCAGATAAAACTTTTAAAATGCTTCTTAAAGAAATAGTGATGAGTAAGTGAAGAGATATTTAATGTTTGCAGCTAGATCATGATAATATAATAAAAATGAAAATATTAGCTAAATTAATTTGCAGAATGAAGAAATAACAGTACTCCTAGAGCCCAAATGATACTATAAAACAATATATTTAAAGATATCAGCAGTGCACAGTAGACAAAGATAAATCAAATAAAATTGAGCTCAATAAGTCAGTGTTCAATAAATTCCAAACATAAATTACCTGTGGAAAAATTCCACAATATTCCACAATAACTTTTAGAAACATTAGAAGGTAATCTGCCAGAAATTAGTTTTAGCTTAGTCATTTATACCACATTCCACAATAACAAAATGCATAACTGGCCTTAGTATTAAAGGTAGTATGATTAAAAAAATAAAAGTACAAGAGAACATTATTAAGTACCTTTCATAACTGATTAGAGGGTGAATTTTTTTTTTGTGGGGCAATGAGGGTTAAGTGACTTGCCCAGGGTCATGCAGCTAGTAAGTGTCAAGTGTCTGAGGCTGGATTTGGACTCAAGTTCTCCTGAATCCATAGCTGGTGCTTTATCCAGTGTGCCACCTAGCTACCCCCTAGAGGGTGAATTCTTAACTAAACAAATGATAACTGTGACAGACTTAACTCTTCTCAGCTGTGCAATGATACCAGACAATGCCAAAAGACTTATGGTGGAAAATGCTCTGGACACTCAGAAAAAGAACTATGGAGTCTGAATGCAGATTGAAGCATTCTATTTTCAATTTTGTTGTTGCTTTTTTGTTATTGTTTTTGTTTATTCTTTCTTGCATTTTTCCTTTTGTTCTGACTATTCTCTTACAACATGATTAATGTGCAAATATGTTAAACATAATTGTAATGTATAACCTATATCAAATTGTTTGCTGTCATCAGGAGAGGGGGAGAAAGGGAGGAAATTTTTTTTACATGTAATTGGAAAAATAATTAAAATAAATAAATTTTAAAATGTTAAAAAAACAAATGACAGAAGTTATCACAAAAGATAAAATACATGAAATTGAAAAGGTTTTGAATGAACAAAAATAATGCAACTAGGATAAGAAGGCAATCAGTAGGCTAGGATAAAATCTTTATATCAAATATTTGTGTTGTGTCTAAGATCTAAGATATATGAACAATTAATAGAAAAAATATAAGCCTAAAAGCCATTCTCCAACAGATAAGGTCGAGGGATATAAATAATCTCAAAAAGAATTGTAAACTATTAACAACTATATACAAAACATATTTCCAAATTACTACTATTAATAAAAATGCAAATCAAAGCAACTCTGCAGTTTCCATCTGGAACTGAGTAAATTGTCAAAGATGACAAAAGATGGGAATAGCCATTGTTGGAGAGACAGTGGATTGATGGTCACACTAATGCATTGTGTGTGTGGGGGTTAATGTTTTATTAGTATTTTGCTTTTACATTACAAAGATTTGTAAATTACCCCTATTCTATGAAATGTCTCTTTTAACAAAATAAAACATAAAACTAACAAGATAGTCATCTCTCTGAAAATGCATGCAACATTCTCCATATCTGTAGCACCTCCTCGGCTCTCTAGTTTTAAAATTTGTTTCCTTTTAATTAAGAGAAATCTATTTTCTCTTCCTCCCACTTTGTACCCTATTAAAAAAGGAGAAAACAAAAACAAATTCCTTGTAACAAATATGCAGTTAAGCAAAACAAATTCCCTCAATGGCATATATACATATGCCCTATTCTTCACCCTAAATCTATTACCCCTACTAAGAAGTGAAGTGGATGGTTTTATCAACAGTCCTCCAGAATCATAGATGGTTGTTATAGTGATCACAATTCTTATGTCTTCCATAGGTTTTTCTCTTAAAATGTTTTTTGCTGTTTTATAAATTGTTCTCAGATTCTACTAATTTCATTCTTCATTTGTTTATAAAAGCACTCATTCTTCATTTTTATAAGATTAATATCATATAAATAATTCTTCTAAGTACTTCACTCTGCATCAGTTGACATAAATCTTTCAATATCTCTTTGAAATCATCTATTTTTCTTATTTCTAACAGCATGATAGTCCTCCATCCCATTTATATAATAGAACCTATTCTACCATTCCACAATTAATGAGCATCCCTTTAATTTCCAGTTTTTTGCCACTACAAAAGAACTGTTATAAATATCTTTGTACATAGAGTGGCCTTGTGCTAGTTGCTCCAAATCTCTAGTAGTGGAAAAATGAAAATTAAAGCAATTCTGAGATCTACCTTATATCCATCAAATCATCATAGAAACAACAATAAAAAATGCTGAATGTTGGATTGGATGTGGGGAAATTGGTAAATTGATGCACTATTGGTGGACCTGTGAATGGATATAACCAACAAGGAAAGCAATTCGGAACAAAAAAATTTACAAACAGTTAATGCTATTTGGTTTAGATTTATCACTACTAGACATATACCCCCCAAAAGAATACTACAGCATTGTTGGTGAAACTATCAATTGATCCAACCATTATGGAAAACAATTTTGAATTATTCAAATAAATGGATTAAAGTGTCCATACCCTTTGACCCAGATATCTCATTGCTATGTATATATATACATATACCAAGAGGTTCAACAATAAAAAAGAAAGTCCACATAGATGCAAGGTAGTCCTTTTTTAATACCTAAGAACTGGGGGTGTGGAGGCAAGTAAATGTCCATTGATTAAGGAATAATTAAACATTATATGAATATAATGTAATGCTAATGTACGTTAAGAAATAAGGACTATGATGAAACAAAGAAGCCTGAAAAGACTTATGTGAACTGATACAAAGTAAGTAAAACCAAGAAAGAATATACATAACATAAATGGAAAGAATAAAAATAAGCAATCAAAACAATTCTGTGAACTTCAAATTACTAAAGTTGGGCCCCAAAAAGCAGTATGAGAGGGTACCTCCCCCACATCTTTGATGAGGTGGGGCACTAGGGTGTGCAACACTGCAAATAGTTGTAGGTTAGTTTGTCAAGCTGAATATTTTTTCTCTTTTTTATTCTTCATTATAAAAATATATCTCTCAGAGATGAGCACTAATGGGGAGGAATACATTGGAAGAAAGGAAGGAAGCAATAAAGCAAACATATTAAGTGCCCATTATCCACAAGGCACTATGTTAAACACTTTACAAATATTATCTTATTAATTCTTATAATGGGCAGGTAGGTGGCATAGTGGATAAACTGCCAGGCCTGATGTCAGGAAGACTCATCTTCCTAAGTTCAAATATGACCTCAGACACTTACTAGCTATGTGACCCTGGCAAATCACTTAACCTTTCTGCCGCAGTTGTTGTCATCTATAAAATGAGCTGAAGAAAAAAATGGCAAACCATGTCAGTATCTTTGCCAAGAAAACATCAAATGGGGTCATGAATAGTTGGACATGACTGAAATGAATGAACAACAACAACAACAAATTCTCACAATAATCAAGGGAGAAAAAAGGGGGGCAGCTAGGTGGTGCAGTGGATAAAGCACTGGTCCTGGATTCAGGAGGACCTGAGTTCAAATCTGGCCTCAGACACTTGACACTTAACTAACTGTATGACCCTAGGCAAATCACTTAACCCTCATTGTCCCACCCCCAAAAAAACATATTCAGGGAAGTAGTGTTATTACTATCCTCATTTATAAGAGAGGAAACTGAGACAAAGGTTCAGTAACTATCTGAGGTTAGATTTGAACTCAGATCTTCCTGACTCAAGACCCAATGCTCATTCACTGTGCCATCTAGTGGCTTCTCGTAAGTGAAAATTAAGGTGATGTAATAAAAATAAAATATGAATAATTTTTTAAAGAGATTGTTGAGGGGGGCTGCTAGGTGGCACAGTGGATAGAGCAACCGGCCCTGGATTCAGGAGTACCTGAGTTCAAATCTGGCCTCAGACACTTAACACTTACTAGCTGTGTGACCCTGGGCAAGTCACTTAACCCCAATTGCCTCACTATAAAAAAAAAATAAAATAAAAAATAAAGAGATTGTTGAGGGGCAGCTAGGTGGTGCAGTGGATAAAGCACCGCCCTGAATTCAGGAGGACCTGAGTTCAAATCCAGCCTCAGACACTTGAGGCTTACTAGCTGTGTGACCCTGGGCAAGTCACTGAACCCTCATTGCCCTGCCAAAACAAAACAAAAAAGAGATGGTTGAGAAACAATTTAATTGTTGATATGCTAAACATGGGTTCCTTATTCAGTGACCAGTGAGTAGATAGATACACTCCTAAATGAGGGAAGGTACAAGATCATCTGGATTCAAATCCTTCTTCTCATGACATATACCATGTGTGACCATAGACAAGTTAGTTAATCTCTCAATATCCTTTTGCAACTTTCTAATACTACAATTTACAGATGAACTACTTCTCTGTGGAGGGACCTGTCCATACCAATGAAATCACAGGTGAAGAGAAAGATAAAAGCAAGGTTTTGTTTGTTTGTTTGTTTTTTAATGTAAGTTTTAAGATGATGGAGTAACATTACTTAGACTGTTGGTGCTCTGTTTATTAGCTCATTTCCTAGTGATTAGTAAGTGGCCACTCACTGGAAGGAAATAAATGGCATCACTCTTGATCAATCTTGATATAAATTAAACCAGAGGGCAAAAAGAAGTTACAGTTAAATAGCAAATAAAGGATTAAGTAGAATTGGTTTGATGTTACATTTAACAGTAACAATGAACATCATTTCAGAGAATATTTGGGCCCCTTGTATTACAGCATTCATGATAGGTACTTGGAAAAACACTAGGAAAATCATTTCAGCTCAAGTACCAACGCAAATTGTAGATGAGGAAGTTGAGAAATTCTATGCAGTACTTGATAATACTATCCAAATTAAGTCAATATCTATTTTACTCCAGAGATAGAAGGATCATCATATCCCAGGAATTCGTCTTTCTTTTGGACTATACATTGGATAGCTTCCATGATAGTAGAAAATACCTTTGGAGAACATATATTTTCTTGATTCATACTTTGCCACTTGGTATAGTAGATGGTGTATTAGACCTGAAGTCGAACCCTAATTGAGGTTTTAACTAGATGTGTGCCCCTAGGCAAACCACCTACTTAATCTCTCTCAGCCTCAGTTTCCTCATCTTTTAGATCAGAATTAATTACACCTATCTAGTAGGATTATGGTGAGGATTAAGTAAGAAAAATGTAAAGAAAGTCCTTTGCAATCCTCAAAACTCTATATAACTTGTAGGTATAATCAAAGGGTCTTGAATGAAGGTTATTTCTAGTCTTGCCTTTTTTTAAGGAATCTCGTTGAGTTTGACATATGTGTGGGAAAACAAATTGTTGGAGAAAAGTTTTGGCCCTTCCCCCCCCCCCAGGCAATGAGGGTTAATGACTTGCCCAGGGAATAAGTGTCAAGTGTCTGAGGGCAAATTTGAACTCAAGTCCTCCTGAATCCAGGGGTGGTGCTTTATCCACTGTGCCACCTAGCTGCCCCATTTTGCTCTACCAAATTAAAAAAACAATTCATACTCAACAAACAATGAGTGGTAACTTGTATTCTCTCCCAATTTCATAGCGGGTGGTATCTAATAGCATGACCCAGGTATCTATCTTTGGCTCTCCTCATGGGACCGTGTGCATCTACAGCATCATCCCTTGGGAGCATAAGAAGTTGTTTTTTCCTGAGATGATGTAGGACAACTCTTCCAAGCTAGAGACTCGTACTTATTATTTAACTCCAGATTTTCAGTGTTCTTCTTTCTTCTACTTTGGGTTGCATCTTCTACCCTCTAACATCCTGAATTGGTTAGGACCCCTTGCCTCTTCAGATATTTTCATTTTCTTCTTCTTCTTCACAGGGGCAATGAGGGTTAAGTGACTTGCCCAGGGTCACACAGCTAGTAAGTGTCAAGTTCTGAGGCTGGATTTGAACTCGGGTCCTACTGAATCCACTGTACCACCTGGCTGCCCTCTTTGCCCCACTTCTTAAGGAATTTCTTCAATTTAGTCCAGAAAGACTTCTTTCCCCTTAATGAGATAAAAGAGTAGAGAGAGATTCCTCCAGCACCTTCATCTTCTCTATCAAGGAGACTCATGCACACTTTGTGTATATGGAGAGTTTACATGGTATTGGTAGAAATACAAACATAAACTGATTTCACTAAGGAGTTTTGTTTTGTGTTGTGTTTGGGGTTGGGCAATGAGGGTTAAGTGACGTGCCCAAGGTCACACAGCTAGTAAGTGTTAAGTGCCTAGGGCCAGATTTGAACTCAGGTCCTCCTGAATCATGGGCCAGTGCTGCTCTCCACTGCACCATCTAGCTTCCCCAACACCACCTAGCTGCCCTGCACTAAGGTGTTAATGGACTTGCATGATTATACAAACTCATCTTTATTTAGATCTTTAACCTATTTTATCTGTACAATAACCCTAAGAGGTATGTAAAGGAGGTATTATTACCCTAATTTTACAGATGAGGAAATTGAGGTAAATAGAGGTTAAATGAGTTTTCTAGGACCACATAACTATTGAATGGTAGATCTGGCACTTGAACTAAGTTCTTTGCCTTTGAGTCATATGTTTTCTTGCAACACCAAGGACCCAAAAGTAGTTGTATTTTAACAGATGATCATTTCTACCCAAAGGGTAGAATCTTTAATGGCAGAATGCCTGGCATCAACAATAGGTTGGTTGCTTAGATATTTTGCATCTAAGGGGTTGGAGTCTAAGGTCCAAATGCTCTTCAGACCTTACAAAGCATCAACTCCACTTGTGAACAGGTCAAAGATTTCATAAAATTTAAGAAGATGGTTTTAGTAAAGTGCTTAGCACAGTGCCTGGAACATAGTAAGTGCTTAATAAGTGCTTGTTCCCCTCTCCTTCCTTCGCCCTTCCCTTGGGCTTCACCACCTTCAATAGTTTCCCAGGGTCCATAAGGAGCAAAACTCATATTCAGCTTTCTTTCAAAGTTAATTCGGTTGAGTTCATCAAGCATTTATCAAGGATCTCCTTTGTTCTAGACACCATTTCAGGAACCGGGAACTCAAAACCAAAAAATGAAACAATTATTTCCTTCAAGGAGCTTATATTCTTGGGAGTTGGGGTGGGAAGAGAAAGAGAGAGAGTGAATATACACATGGGTAAATATGCATGAAATATGTAAAAAGTAATACAAAGTATTGGGGTGGGGGGGAGAAAACTAACTGGAGAGACCAGAAAAGGCTTCATGACCAGGTTCCCTACATTGAAAGCATATTTGAAACCCTTTTCTGCTGTTAATGGATTAACTTCTGAACTATGATGGTAGAAACCAACCTGATGAGGTGCATAGCTAGGCTAGTCATGGGATGAAGATATACAGTCAACCTATACTTGGGGTCTTTGAAGCTTGGTTGACGTCTCCCCAGAACACCCTTCAAGAATCTGAGGTTCCCTTCACATCTCAATGAGTGATTCAAGTAGAAGTCTGTTTCCCTGATGTCTAATCTCTGGGATCCTACTTTCACTATTTAAGGGAATCTTGTGGTGAATTGCTTTCATTTCTATTCCTCATTTCCTTCTAAGAGAACATTTCTTTTTTTTTTTTTTTTTGCGGGGCAATTGGGGGTTAAGTGACTTGCCCAGGGTCACACAGCTAGTAAGTGTCAAGTGTCTGAGGCCAGATTCGAACTCAGGTACTCCTGAATCCAGGGCCGGTGCTTTAACCACTGCGCCATCTAGCTGCCCCTAAGAGAACATTTCTAAGGATTCAGGTGATTGCTCATCTCACCTGTAATGAGGCACAATTTTAATATTCCTAGGAAGTGAAGGTTTGAGACTGCATGATGTGTAGTAAGCTTTCTGGCACCCAGGGAGACTTTTAACAGCAGGATTTTGCGTGTTTCAGGCTGTGAGTAAGCTGCTTTCTTCTCTCACATGTTGCCAGAGCTATGCCTGAGGGGGAGGGGGGTAATATAGTGCCTTTCACCAACCAGAAAAGGCGAAGGTTCAAATCTCACGTGGTAGGTGTGCCTCTTTCAGGAACTTGTGAGCACATGCAGTCTTTTTCTACCTGGAAAGGAATTTAAGATACACGCCTGAATGGGAGTGCCAGGATGAAGGACCAAATCATTGACATGTCTTAGAGGATCCTTGATGAACACACACATACACACACAGTCTGAAACTGCAAATATAAGTATTGCAGTTAGTGAGGGAATAGAAAAACCTTTAACCTAATTCTGACTCTCACTGACCCAGTCAACTCCTAGAATAGATGTAGAATTGTAGAACCTGAGATGAGAACTTTTGTATCAGAAAGATGACTGGAAGACAGCTGAAAGGAAAACAAGGAATAAGGGCAATATTAGCCTGTGGGACATGTATTTTCACTCATGATGTGAGACAAGCTTCCTAAAGAAGGTTGGATGTAAACTAATTCTTTTAAAAAGCCAGGAGGAGTGAGGCAGCTAGGTGGTGCTATGGATAGAGCACCAGCCCTGGATTCAGGAGGACCTGAGTTCAAATCCAGCCTCAGACACTTAACACTTACTAGCTGTGTGACCCTGGGCAAGTCACTTAACCCCAATTGTCTCACCAAAAAAAAAAAAAAAGCCAGGAAGAGACCATGATGAGGAGGGAGAGTAATCCAGGCTCGGGAGATGACTAATGGAAAAACACTTTGTCAGGAGATGGAGAGTAGAAGGCAAGGAAAACCAGAAAGGTCAGTGCTGCTGAATTGTAGAGTCCTCAGAGGGGAGCAAAGTAGAAGATCTGTAAAGTAGAAAGGGGTCAGATTGTGAAGGGCTTTACAAGGAACACCAGCTCCAGTAATTATTCTGATTAAATATTGAATTTTGAAATTGGCAGTATTGGTATTCTTGTACTGACCTAACAAACCAAAGAAATTTCAGATAATGGACATTCTCTGATAATAATGAAGTTAGTCCAGTTGTCTTATGTGGAAGAAAACACAATTTCATATCTCTGGGGAATTTGCTTAAGAGGTTACAAAGAATCTGGAGAACTTCAGAGACAGATGGAAAGACAGTCTAAGGTGGTAAACAACAAGCAAACAATGTACAAAATGTTTGTCACAAATAAAGCAAATGCTTTGATCAGATGCAGATTTATGCTACAGATTCCATTTGTGGAGGGCCCTGTGGGGGTTCCAAGAGATCTCTGACATCCTATGTCTAGTAACCCTCCCCTGCAGCTCCCTGTTAGGGGTCTGGATTTTACAAGGGATTCCCTACAGCTGTCTTCTTCAAGGATGCTCAGAGGCTTGCTGGAGAAAGGACTGCTGAGGAGCTTGCTGTGGTCTTCTGGGGAGATTGCTATGGCAGGCTTCCCCTCTCTGTTACCAGACCACTGAGATAACCCAACTCCTCCCCTCTGAGTCACTGAGTATGGATAGGGAGGTTTGGAACTTTTACAAAGTTAGATCTAGATTCATGATTAAAAAATACATCAGAAGACTTGGAGCTCAGGTCTAAGCACCTAATAGTGTGGACACATTTCCAATCTAATAATTCTTTTCATCTTGCAAATCTGACTGGAAATCTAACAGAGAGGATTTCCCATGAAGTTTAGAGGATTTCTTGTTTCGGCATCAGGTCATAAATGGCATGAGAACAGCTTTTTTAGCTGTATTTCAATGCTTCCAGTGCCAGTCCTGCCTTGGCCTAGATCCAGAAATTCAAGAGAGGGAGAAAATTATGGAAAAAAAGCATTGAAGTACTTTGGAGCCTTCCAGAGAGTTAAGTTCAGATTCTGTCCTAGGAGATACTGGAAAGCATTCATTGTCTTTCTTTCTTCCTTCCTTCCTTCCTTCCTTCCTTCCTTCCTTCCTTCCTTCCTTCCTTCCTTCCTTCCTTCCTTCTCCTTCCTTCCTTCCTTCCTTCCTTCCTTCCTTTCCTTTCTTTCTTTTCTTTCTGTTCTTTCTTAGTCTTTCTTTCTTTCTTCTTCTTTCTTTCTTTCTTTCTTCTTTCTTTTCTTTCTTTCTTTTCTTTCTTTCTTTCTTTCTTTGTAAGCTGATTCACTCACCCCTTCATCAAAACAAAAGACAGAGGATGACAGGAGTCGGGAGAAATTAGGGCAGGAAGCACTAGCTCATGGCCTATGTGCAAGATCTGTCCTCCTGTAGGGAAGCAATTTTCTAAAGTCAACAAAATTAGGCCTCTCCGCAAAGACGCTCAATAGGCAGGTATAGGTTAGACTCACAAATCCCTAGACAATGACCTGCAGAGTGCCAAGAAACACACTCAGCCAGAAGATTTAATTAGTCTTCTGGAATGTGAAGAATCACTAGGCTTGCGGGTGTAGAAACGCAGACGAGTGGGAACCTAAGGTCAGCTTGTGCAAAGCAGGAAGTGACACTTTGCTCTCCCACCCTACCTTACAGTAAACTCCTCTTTGCAATGGAGACCAGCACCCAAGGGAGACCTTTTGGGGGGGGGGCAGGGCAATGAGGGTTAAGTGACTTGCCCAGGTTCACACAGCTAGTAAATGTCAAGTGTCTGAGGCTGGATTTGAACTCAGGGTCCTGAGTCCAGGGTCAGTACTTTATCCACTGCGCCACCTATCCACCCCCAAGAGAGACCTCTTTAATAGCATAGGACTTTTTAAATAACCTTGTGAATAAAGAGTGTAACTATGTGGTGCTGGGGGTAGAGCACCTAGCCTAGAGTAAAAAAGACCTGAGTTCAGATCCAGCCCTAGAAACTGGCTGTGTGACCTTGGGCAAGTCAGTTTGCCTCAGTTTCCTAATCTGTAAAATGAGCTGGAGAAGGAAATGGCAAACCACTCTAGTATCTTTGTCAAGAAAACCCCAACTGGGGTCACAAAGAGTCAGACACAATTGAAGAACAACATGAATAAGCAGCATGAAACTTAGAGGTATAAAGAAGGTGGGGTCAACATCCTATAACATTTTCTTAAAGTGTTTGGGATCTTGATGAGATTTTTGACTGTGGAAACATTTCCTTCTTTCAGCTTCCAGTTATGCTGGAAATACCTTCTACTGGGGGAAAGGTGGGATCAGCTAAATAGAGATGTCTGCATAGTGAGTCCATCTGCAATATCCAGTTATGAACTCATTATGTCTTGCTTTAAGATTTGCCCCACCCACATTCCAGAGGCTCTGGTCACTTCTGGGATCAATGATCAACTCCTCTATTTAACATGCAAATCTCTTCACAATGTGCTCCCTCCCCACAACCTGTGTAGTCTTCTTAGACCTTCTACCTCACCATGTCTTCTGAGGTCCGGTGACACCATCTTTGCTTTATTTCTCCCAAGATACTCCATTTGAAAATGGGCATTTTCACTGACTATCCCCTCTGTGATTCATCCTTGTTTTGGCTTTTTCACTTCTTTTAAGACCCAGTTAAATTCTCACTTTCTACAGAAAGCCTTCCCCAAACCCCTTAATTCTAGCATCTCCCCTCTATTGATTATTTCGAACTTCCCCTGTTCATAGCTTGTTTGTGCATAGTTGTTTGCATGTGAGGCTCACCAACTAGATTGGGAGCTCCCTGAAGGCAGAGACTCTTTCTCTGTATCCCCAGCACTTAATGCAGGGTATAACATGTAATAGTCAATTAATAACATTTTTATTAATTTTATTTTATTAATATTGTTATTTTATTATTTCTAGTCAACTCCATTTTATAGTTTATTATCTCATTTGATCCTTTATAAAAACCTGAGAGGTTTAAAGATAAGGAAATTAAGGCAGGAAGCTGTTAGATGACTTGGAGTTGGGGGTTGATCAACTACTAAGAATCTGAGGAAGTAATTAAACTAATGTCCTCCTGACTCTAAATTCAGAGCTCTATTCTTTAATCTTAGTGCCTTTCCACTAGGATTATCTCACTCACATCCACCCAAATATCCATATACGGAGAGATATATGTATATATCTATCTATATGTATGTGTATGTATATGTACATGGTGTGTGTGTATGTGTGTGTGTAACATAGTTGTTTACAAATTGTCTTCCTAAGACTGTGACTTCCTTGTGATCAGGGATTTGGTTTTTTGTACTTCTTTTTGTCTCCAATGTTTAGCATAGGCACCTGGGCACATTCATCATTCAATTGTTCAGTCACATCACACTCTTCATGACTCAGTGGACCATACTGTTCATGGAGTTTTCTTGGCAAAGATACTAGAGTGGTTTGCCATTTCCCCCTCCAGGGGATTAAGGCAAACAGAGATTAAGTGACTCGTCCAAGGTCACATATCTAATAAGTGTCTGAGGCTGTATTTGAACTCAGATGTTCCTGATTCCAGGTCCAGCACTCTATCCACTGAGTCACCTAGCTATCCCATACCTACCTAGTGCATAGTACATACTTAATAACTTTTTGTTGACCTGACTTGATTATCTACTCTTCCACTTATCTACTGCTCTTATTTTGTGTAATACTATATATTTTTGTGTACTCATTGCTCATAAGAGTAATGTTTGTGCTCTTCACTTCATATATATGTGTGTATGTGCATATATACATATACATACACACACACACACACACACACACACACATATATATATGTATGTAGATTCCCAATTAGAAGGATTTCTAAGGAATAGCTACATCAGACTGAACTTAGGGACTGAACCTCAAGAAAAGCCAAAGGGACAGAATTTGAGTAGGTGGGCTTTAGCCATTTAACTTATAAAAAATTTTAGAGTAGAAGAGACCTTAAAGGCTTTCTAGTCCAGCTCTTTTTTACAGGTGAGGAAACTGACATCCAACAAGATGAAATGATTTGACCAAAGTAATAAGCAGCAGGAATAGAATTTGAACCCAGGTTCTCTGACACTAAATCCAGCATTCTTTTCACTGTAAAAAACAATGTTAGGATAGGGGAGGAGGATAGGAAATGAGAGAATAGAGGAATATGACAGTATTCTGGATACCTTAATGGGAATGGTTGAATAGGTTTTGGCACTGTCATACCAGATCAATCTCTTTGGCAAGTTCATAACAATAGCCTTGTGTCTGTTTAGTGAAATGGATTTTTTTTAGGAAGCTCAATTAAATGTCAGAGTTGAGGACTGAATACCAAATATTTCCATTTCTTTCCTTAGATGTTTTCCGCCGTTAAAATGTTTTTTAAAATCTGGCCTCCTAAAAATATCTTAAAAGGTTTTGAATATATTATGAGAGTGATTTTCAAATGTTTTCATCCCATGAGCCTCTTGTACTGCTGCCCCTACCATCAGTTTACTAACACTTCCCAACCATCCCTGGAAATATTTCTATACCATTGAGGGAGGCAGAATATTCATGGCTTTCTTTAATATCACCTCTTTCAAAAATGATTCTATGCTCACTTGAGCTACAAATGACCTATATGTGCCATTGAGACGTGTATTAGGGAGAGTTAGATGAACCTGGCTGAAGATAGAGGGAGGGGAAAAGTAGGGAACCAAGTAAAAATGGGGACAAAGTCTGTCTGCAAAGTAAGTGGAGGCATGTTGAACTTTGGATCGAATTTTACTATTGTAGGTGTGATATAAAACAAGCTAGAACACTTCTTGTAGGGCTAAATTAAGAAACAAAGTGTGATGCTGAGATAAACTGTCTGGAGGAAAGGATCACATTAAGACAACAACAACAAAAAACCTCCAGCTTCTAAATATTTGATATGGATAATTCCCATGGAACATTGCCATATAGCTTTGGTGTGCGTCTGTACAGGTAAGTTCCTGGAAAAGGCTG
This sequence comes from Dromiciops gliroides, assembly GCF_019393635.1. Classification (NCBI taxonomy): domain Eukaryota; kingdom Metazoa; phylum Chordata; class Mammalia; order Microbiotheria; family Microbiotheriidae; genus Dromiciops; species Dromiciops gliroides. The sequence goes on from NC_057861.1 coordinate 403,143,692, forward strand.
CATGAATAATATTTTTTTTCAAAAAGTTTAGCAAGTCCCCCAATGATGATGGATTAAAGCATGTACTTTTATGACTACTCTGATAGTTTCGGTCGCAGTTTCATGGATGAGTGTGTGCATGTTTGTGGGTGTGGGCACCAGACACAAGGAGGAATAAGGACACAGATGTAGGCCTGGCTTGGTCTGTTGTCATCACCATTATTCTTATGTTCCCCATCTTCATCTAATTCCATGGACATGGTGCCCTGTCAGGAGTTGTACAAAGTAAGTTAAACTATATACGATAACTGTTGTCTTGGAGCTAACCATCATATGAGATGAATAAACATATACACAGACACACAGACACACACACACACACACACACACAGACACACACACACAGAACCACATCACCTGAAAGATATCACAACAGTAAGAACCCCATCTGTGGGTAGATCAAATTCATGCAAATCTTCATTTGTTGAGAGAAACAACTGGTCACTGCAAAGGCTTTCAGAGAAGGCTTTGTGAAAATTGTGGGGGGGTGTTGTGGGGCAATTGGGTTAAGTGACTTGCCCAGGGTCACACAAGCTATAATGTCAAGTGTCTGAGGCTGGGGTTGAACTCAGGTCCTCCTGAATCCAGGGCTGGTGCTCTATCCACTGTGCCACCTAGCTGCCCCAAAAGTTGTGGGTTTTGAAGAGACTTTGATAGAGGAAAAACAGGGTGTCTGATCAAAATGGAGAAAGGACATCCAGGCTGGCTGGAGATCATGGACCAATATACTCCTCAAACCAGATTGGGGGCAATTAAAGATGGAATATCCAGAAAGGGGAGCAAAGCAAATTCAAGTAGTAGGAAAAATAAGAGAGGACTGTTACTACAAGGAATTGCCGACAAAGTCTAGGAAGGGTTCCAAGGACCGTGAAGCAGATGAGTTTGCACTTGGTTTCAGAAGTAGAGGCTGATGAGAATCTACTCATTTTCTTTCATTCATCAATGGCATTCACCTATCACCAAAACATTTTACTTTGGGAAATGAACATTTACCTATAGAATACATTTGTCAAGTGCAGTGGCTACTTCAATGGAGTGGTACCGTGTTAGATTTTCATTGCATTACAAACTAGCAAGAAAAAACCCTATTTTCTACGTACTTATTGCTTCACAAAGCTATGGAGTCTTATTAAAAAGGGTTTAGTAGCGAGTAGGAGAATAGTATTTCTGTGTGATGAGTAATTATTTAGAAATTGGACCAGATATGCCAGAATAAGAACTGTATTTTTGTTTTAAATAGTGTTTTGATTTTTTCTAATTATATGTAAAGACAATTTTTAACATAATTTCTTTTCTTTTCTTGTTTTGTGGGGCAGTGAGGGTTAGTGACTTGCCCAGGGTCACATAGCTAGAAAGTGTCAAGTATCTGAGGCCGGATTTGAACTCAGGTCCTCCTGAATCCATAGCTGTGTTTTATCCACGGGGCCACCTAGCTGCCCCTTTAACATTCGGTTTTAGAAAAATTTGAGTTCTAAATTTTTTTTCTCTCTCTCCTTCCCCTCTTCTCTTCCCAAAACAGTAAGCAATTTGGTATAGGTTATATATGTAGTAGGCTTCCACCAGTTGTGGACGACCATGGATCAGCGCCTTGAAGAGGTCACAGTGTGGCTGTGCAGTCTGATATGGGAGCCACAGCTCCTGCTGCAATGAGGGCATCAGAAAACTGCACTCTCTGTTGCCCATCAGTTCCTGCTTCTCATTTGTTTTTCTTCCTCCTGAGCTTGCATCTAAAAGAAAGTTCCATATTAGTCACAGTTGTGAAAGAAGAAACAGACCAAAAAGAAAAAAAAAACCTAAAAAAATAGTGACAATAATATGCTTTGATCTGCATTCATACTCCATCAATTCTTTCTCTAGATATGGATAGCATTTTCCCACCTTGAGTCCTTTGTAGTTGTCTTGGATCATTGTAGTGCTGAGAAAAAGGTCATTCATAGTTCATTATCACACAAGATTGTTGTTACTGTGTAGAATTGTTTCCTGGTTCTGCTCATTTCACCTTTGCATCAGTTCATGGCAAGTCTTTCCAGATTTTTCTGAACTCTGCCTGGTCATAAGTTTCTTATTGCACAATAGTACAGAATTAGAATTGTAGAACTGAAATGAACTTAGAAATTCTCTAGTCTAATCCTTTCATTTTACAGAGGAGGAAACAAAGGTTCCAGATTGCCAGAGTCGAAATGTTAGTGGACAGAGAAGAATAGAAATTGGATTTCCTTACTTCCATACTAAAGTTCTTTCTACTTCCCATTTCATATCCTTTAAAAAAAATTTGCGATTTCATCACTGTCAGTATTTGTATTCCACTGGTACTGATTGCTACTTCTCTACAAGTTATTATATGGTATGTATTTAAAATTCTAAATGTGGTTTCTAATCTGTTCCCCCAGGTTTTTGGGGAAAACTGACTAAAATCACTGATAAAACGAGTTTAGGGTTGTAACGGGTTTATTGGAATGATAGAAAGAGAAAGAGTGAGAACAGAATTCCTACAGCCTGGCAATTCTATCTTTCCTCAATTTCCTGTGGAAGTCCTCTGGAGTCTCGCTCCATCCTCACCACAATGAAGTCAGGAACCCAAAAAAGCACAAACTCCTCCCCCAGCGCCTGCTTCCTCCGCGTGGATTCCTCCCAAAATGGGAGTCTCCTCAAGTTGATTGCTGTAGCCTTGATAGACAGTGCCCATGAGCAAATGTCACTTCCTGACACCAAGGAAAAGCCACATGACCTTGCCCTCCGAAGCATTCTCCTCATGGTGGAGCTTTCCTATAGTAAGTCTCCAGCAGGTGGCATCATTACAATCAGTTACAATGGTCTTCGTAACTTTGTTTAGCCAAAAAATCCATCCCTTTTAAGCCCAATTATACATGTCACCCTGAACATATCTAAGCTCTCTTCAGACAACAGGAATGCAGTCCATCATTGGATCCAAATTCTTGGTTGGTAGATGCTGCTAGACTCCACAGACACTTGATCATTTCTATACCACAATGAGGGTATTTGGAGGGCAACTTAAGAGGAGATTCACCACATATAAAATAACAAACTTTCAAGGAAATATTTCCTGCAAAAAGTAGTTTAGAGGGAAAAATCCAATGGGGAAAACAGTAACAGAAATTCTGACAGAACTTGGTAATAAATAGACAAATTTACTCAAATTACAGAACCCTTCCAAATGTACACATCCTGGGGGGTTCATGCCTCTATCTTGTGCGTGCTATCTGATCCCTGCCATTGCTGCTAACTACAGTGTTTCCTTCTCCACCCTTCCCCTTCCTCCCTTCCTCCCATCCTCCTAATCCTCCCCTCCACGGACTGATGGATAGATGGTGGATGATTCCAGCAATAGATTAATGCTTGGCATGACTGAAATTTAACTAATACTGTTTCTGATGACCCCTAATAAGGACACCAGCTATCAGTTAGACAAACAGAATATTCCATATTGGCACAGAACTAATGATTTGCTGATTGCTATCAGACATTACCCAGATGCTGACAATGTCCCAGTAGACATTGCAGCTAAGTCTCATGCCTAAGCAAAGATTGGATAGTTTCAGGCCCAAACTTTATGAGCCCTGACCTCCTCTATTCAAAGGTACAGGAACAAAGTGTGCAGGTGTTATAAGGGGAAGCCATTTGGGAAAATGCCAGTAAATGTCAAATAGGAAAAGTTTTGAACTTTGAACTTTGAAAAATCTGTGATTTCATCAGTGTGGGTAGTCTTTCATCTTGTCTCATGCTATTTAATTCTTATTCATATTTTCCCATAAACCCTTGGTAGAGGACCTACTCAATGGAAAAAAAAATTACACATAAAGTCAATATAATACTTTTAACGCCAAATTGAATGAAGCTAGGTTCAAAATGGAAAAAACAAAACAAAAAAAAAAACACCTTAAATAAAATGCTAAAGCAGGGAATGTGGAGAGTAAGGTAAGAAAATGATGAACACATACAAGAAAGTTGGTGCTATGCTGTATTTTCCATTTTAATATTTTTACTATATGATTCTAAATAGAGTACAACATTATTTTTTTAAATTTTGCATTCTAACTTTGCATACACCAAAAAAAGATCATGTTTCCACATATAAATTAGAACAGGAATTGAGAATTATATGTAAAATCATAGATTTTTGTACATGTAGCTTGCTTTTGTGTTATCGATGTAGTAAGTAAATTCAACATATTACTTTCAAGAGCTGATCCTGCTTTTCTGTGTTCCCTCAGAAGTCTGTCTATTCCCTTCTACACATTTAAAAAGATGATTCAATGACCCACTTTTATTTCTTCCCTGCCTTGTTTTGCAGCACTTTTGTTTGCTCTTCCCATTCTAAGTCCCTTCCCACAATTAAAAAAAAGGGGGGGGTAGAAATATAGACATTGTAAAAATAAGCATAATCAAACAAAACAAAGTCATAATATGTCTTATTCTGTACCTTGGGTCCATCATTCCTATTTTGGAAGGTGTATAGGATACTTCATAATTGGTCCTCTGTAGTCCTCATCAGTCATTACATTCATCTGTTAAATCTCCAAGATGTTTTTCTTACAATGTTCTTGTTACGGTATACATTGTTCTGATTCTGCTCATTGTCCCCTTAAATCACTCTGAAGCCATTCCTTCCCGGAAACCTCCTCAGTTTTGGAATATTAGAATGCCACGAAACATTTCATTCCAATTCACATACCAGAATTTATCTATTCATTATCTAATGGATGGGCATTCCTTCTAGATTCAGATTTTTTGCTACAACCAAATGAGCTTCTATGTGTATTTTTGTACATATAGGGCGTTTCGCGCTTGCTTGTTCTTCCTCGTGATCTCGGTGGGGGAAAGGGTACACATAAGTAGTAACTTCAGAAGTGTAGTTCCAAACTGATTCTAGAATTAATGGAGCAATTTACAATTCCATAAATTCAAGTGTGCCTGTATTTCCACAGTCCATCCAACAATTGTCATTTTCTTTTTTGGTCTTCTCTCAATCTGATAGATATGAAATGGAACCCTGAAGTTGTCAATCATTCTAATGTTTTTATTTTAATCAGAAGATCATAATATGGGATTAAGGTGTGCTGAATTCTCATGTGTGTTGTCTTTTTTATATTAAAAAAAAACCCTGTGTTTCTAGTCTAATGCATCTCTTACTTCAGAATGGAAAGTCTACCTCTTTCATGGACCCTTTCTCATGCATTTCTTCCCAGTCCCATCTAGAAGCGGACCACTAACTCTGAAGACTTGGGTTAAAATCTCAACTCAAAACGTTACCTGTGTGATATTGAACAAGTAACTTAAATTTCTTGGGCCTCAGTTTCTTCTCTTATACAATGATAGAGTTGTGCTTGATGGCTGCTAAATTCCTTTCCAGCTCTGGATCTATGATATTAAAGTCTATTTTAGCCAGGAGGCATTGCTGGAGGCTAGCCTATTAATAGCAGCACTCTCACTTCTGTATGCAAGCATGTGGTTTGGACCAGGTTCAGTCCTGGGGTGAGCCTGCTTCTAATTACATGGATTAGGTTCCCCTTTCTCACTCTTCTCAGCTCATTAATTCCCTCCAGGAAAATTTCTTATGACTTGGGTGATAACTCACAAGTCTAAGGTTTCCCCAAAAGGGGGAAGAAAAAAAGGCCCCAGTGTACAATATAATCAGGTATGGGACAAATAATTTATCCCTACACACAAAAAGAATGCTAGACATAAAAGACTCACAGTGCACATTAATGGGATGATTTGCAAACAATGTTTAGTAACTTAAAAACTATTGTTACAATATGCTAGGAGAATGATGCTCAAATTTCATCAGAATATAAAGCAGTTTGTAGAATTGCTGATTATGCATTTTGCATTTCACTTCCTCTCTGAACTATCATTCTATTCAAAATTAAACCTCCCCTGAACTTTACCATCAGTCAAGTCAACCATTACTGTATGTGCCCCCCCCAAACCAAAAACAACCCAGTTGCTTTTCTCATTGGCTCCTGGACTTTGGGACCTTTCAAACTTCTAAGGTCACCTGCAAGCCTGGACATATCCACCTTGAGAACCACAAGGCCTAAATTCAAGTTAAGTCCACACTGCACATAGGGAGTAGGAGCAAAAGAATGAATGGCCTCATCTCCTTTCACAGGAATCTAGGGACATTGCACTAATGGCCACACACAAGAGTCAATGCCAAGAAAGCACTAGAAGTATTACTTCTCTCTGTCTCTGTTTTTGTCTCTGTCTGTCTCTCCCCTCCAATCCTCACCTCTCTCCTTTCTCTGTTTCTGTGTCTGTCTCTCTGTGTGTCCCTGTCTCTCTCTGCATCTCAGTCTGTGTCTCTGTCTCTCTCTGTTGAGCAGATAGATGCCAGACCTTACCTTTCTGCCCCTGTAATAGTGCCAGAGACAACCATTGCACCATTCAGGCTTTGCCACATTATGTTAAAACATCATATCCTTTCAGCAGTTTGTCTCTATATGGCTGGAAGGAAGCAGGCATCCCAAAATCCCAAGTTATGAATCACATGGCTTTTGAGTTCCTGGAAGTTTCCAGGTGAGTTCTATGTGCATACTCCCTGGAATGGCCTCAGGACACCCATTCAGCCTCAGAAACACCACAATCCTAAACTCCTTTAGTATATAGTTGGAACTTCTCCTGTGCGCTTAACACATATTTATGCATGTTCTACCATAGTGAGGCTGCTATGACCAGTGCTGTTCCTATTCAGTTCTCAGGACCAGAACATATGCTGTCCACAAAGCACTCAGTCCCAGTTGTCAGGGGTACCACCAAACACCAAAGGGTCCTTGGGGGCAATCCACATATTCTCTGTGTCTCTATCTGGCTGCTCCTCAAGACTTGCCTCAACTCCTAGATCTCTAGCTCTCTTTCCATCTGCCTGTCTCTCTGTCTGTATCTATCACTTATCTCTGTCTCTCTTTCTCTGTTTCTGTCTTAATTCAGACATGTTCACTTAGTTTGCACTTCTATCCTTATACTACCAAATCCAAGAGAGATTCTAACCCCTCCCCCACCCCCACACCCCACAGTAGGCAAAGTCTCTGGCTACCCCAGACCGGCCGGAGGGAGAAATGAGTGCAATCAGGTGTCCATTGTCTGAATCCTCCCCTCTATGTTCCAACTCATCCCCTTTGAATCCCCACACCTGGGCCTTCCCCCAGAGCACGTGCACGCCGGCACTTGCCACTGAAACCTCCCGGCTGGTGAGTGAGGCTGCTGGTGTCTCATCTCCTTTACTATCAGGTAATAGGCTTGAGGGCAGATACTGCGCCTTCTTTGTCTTTGGAACTCAGTATCTGGCTTAGTGTTCCTGCTGCACATAGTAGGTTCTTCCACAAATGTTTTATTATTTGAATGAAGGAAAAAGGAGAAATCATATTCATTTAAGAGAATTTGCTTTGCAATAAATACTGTTAGCAAATATTCATTCAGTTTAATGAGGATAATTATGATCCTTTCTTTAAAAAACAAAACAGGTGAAGAAATGCTGATGACTAACATCATAGTTTTTCACTGAATGGCATTTTTGGTGATGAAGCATTTTTGTGAGAGCCCGGTCTTCCAGACAAAGTGATTAGCTCAGTTTTTTCTTTTTCTTTTTTTCATTTGGAAAGGGAGAAATCACTTGCTGCCATTTTCAGTTGAGTGGGAAAGGATGGAAAGAATCTAAGGCTGTGGATTTTTGAGATTTTTGATAGGGAACTTGCTCATGAAGGGAGGCATTACAACTGTTTCTAAATGTCCCATTGTTGTAGGACAGTATAAATGCTGAAGTTGTTGGATTTTTTTTATTTTAAATTTTTATATTTTGGATCAGATCTGTCATTTTCTCAGTGTAGAGAAGTGTCAGTGAGGGGTCTTTCTCTTACCCATGTGAATCCCCACCTGCCCAGCAACTTATTATGCTTAGCCGCCCAGGATTGCTGAGAGTTTATTTACATGCTTGCCCAGAGCCACACAGTAACATAGATAATACCTATCACAGGTGGCACTTGAACCCGTTTTTCTGGCTTCAAGGCCAGCTTTCCATCTGCTAGATCAGAGATGTCAACCACAAAGACAACAATGCAAGCACAGCTAGAACCAGATTAAAAATATAATCAGGAAATATTTAACAAAATAAATTAAAATACAATAGAAAATAGACAATGTTAATATATGGTTTTCTAAGTCAATATGCTCCAGAGATCTTTGTGTATGGGACCTCCATTTCTATTTGAGTTTTTTTAAACTTATTTTATTCTGCACTTAAGCAATTAAACAAGCATTTCCATAACATGGTTGAATAGAGGGGGAAAAAGATGATTGCACATGAAACTCTATTTGAGTTTGATACAATTGTACTAGACTTCTCTGACACTGAGGTTAAAAAAATCAAAGCCTTTTCTACCATGTCTTATATCTTAGCAATGACATCAAGCCAAGAGCAGAATTAATCCTTGAGACAAAATTTAACAGCTGATGACCTAGGAAGGCTTTTTCACAGAGAATTAAGAATTGGTTGGGATTCTGTTTGGGAAGCGGTACTCCTATCCACTTCTTTGCTGATCCCTTGTTTCCTCTGTGTCAAAGTGTGTCTATAACTTCTGAGTGGTTTGCCATAGATTTGTTTCATTCTCCTAAGGAAATCAGGATTTTGGTGAGGAAGGAGGGAGAAAGGATAGATGGAAAAGGGAAGAAGGATCAAGATGGGAGGGGCAAGATTTCCCTTAGGCAGTCATGATCTAAAGAAAAAAAAAAAAGTCAGGTAGTGGTCTGTCTCTACAGGGCACTCCTGTTCTTAATTTCAGCTGAAACCCTGCATGTGTCTTTGATACAGTGGCTCTAGAAACCTACACCTTCTCCCTTTCCATGCCAGCCATATGAACTTATTTACATCACCAGATTCAGCCAGAGGCCAGAAAAGAGAGACATACAGTGATTTCAAACACAGTCAAAAAGGAAGTGACTGGGTAAGTTTCATAAAAGTCCGTGACACTTATCAAGTGGCATTGGATACATTTCGGAAAGAACTTTCATAATGGCTGCAAACTGACATGATAGTACCTGTCCTTTATGAAACTACACATGAATGAGTTGTCTTTTAGACATTCATTTGAAGGCAGGGACAGAATCAGGCAAGACAGTCTGAACTGCCAGCAAAAGCAGATGTTCGGTGATGATGGTGCTTTGAAATCAAAACGAAATCAAGGGTCTTCTGTTGCTTTTGAGTAAGACAAGCTGACTGAAAAAAGCAAAACAAGTCAAATGAAAAACATTCATTTTATATTGGTTTTCTTACTCATAAATCACACAGGGAGGTCTGTTTCCATGTCCTTGTCTATCTTATCTAATTAGCACAAAGTTCTGAAGGCAGAAAATACAAGTTAAATGTGGGTAAAGGATGGTCACTGATACTAATAAATTCTCTGCACCTCTGTACTGCTGGGAGCCCTGGGAGATGTTATGATAGAATATAAACCATTTATTTTCAAAACATGTGCTGAGTGGGCAGGCAGAAAATATTGTCTACTATAAATATGCATGCACTTCAATTTACGTACTAAATATAACAAATGTACCATATACATTGCTGACTCCTTTTTTTTAAATAAAAGCTTCTATCCCCATAGGACTTAATTTTAGTCTGTTCCTTGTTCATTTTCTCAAGAAATTTCTTGTTCTCTAAGATGCTATAGCAATTGAGGAAGTCTAGAAATCCTCTAAGACTTTTGGATTCCACTTTAGGGGACTCTGCTGAATCTGGTACCAGTTAATGCAGAGAAGCAGTCACACAGAAGCATGTTGTTCTGCCGTTTGCTTTTTGTTCGACAGGTTGAATTCTACAATTGTTTGTTATGTGTGTTAATAACAGCTGCCCAATAGAGCTTGTAGAAGGTGATTTGGTCTCACAAAATGTCCATCAGAAATAATTCAAGGCAGCCATGGTAATTAGATTGGAGGGTCTGCCATGTACCCTCTCTGAGGATGGAAGTCACTGTTGCCGCTTCCTTAATTGAGAGCAGAGTGCTGACTCAGCCCTGTTACAGACAATAACAATCTCTGACACTGATTGAAGGCAGGGTGGCCTCCCAGGCTACCCTCTATGACTTGAGTGCCCAAGGAATGTATGGCTATTGTCTTGACTCTGGCATTGACTATCCAGGAGAATCTGGCCTACATGTCTGTGTGTGTGATGACATACATAATCCCTGAAACCCCTCTGAAGATGTCAGATGGCACCCGTACTGGTTAAGTGATGCATGATGAGCTGCAAAAAGTCAGCCAGGGGCGCCATTCAGTGAATGAATGATCCAATATAAAGTATACAAATCTAAATTTTAACTGATGGCCCAATTGTTTAAAAAATATGCTATTTAAAAAGTTGGACAGACTCTTATTGCCTATAGGAAAGAGTATTACCATGTCGACATTATGTCAAGTACCTGGAAGAAAAATGAGGGGGAAAATCATACGATATGATTAAATATCTAAATATTTGCCATGGGATATCTTTTAAAATTTTCATTCAAGTGTCTGATATCACATAGACAGTAGACACAGTCCATTTCAACTATGAAAATAAGCATTGAACAACAAGTGACCATGACTTCAGCCATGGCCTAAAATATGTCAGAGCAGAATCAAAGGAAATCAGGCAATGGGTCTAAGAACAGTCATGTGTCAAAGAAATGAAATAGCCTGTAAAAGAAACCTCAAGGGAATGTCTGTGTTAGCATTCAGGGGTTGGCAGCTATTCATGGAGCTGAAGTAAATTCCCAACTGTTCCATGACCACAGTGCTCAGTGACTCCTCCATTACTCCTTTCTAAAACTGTAAAAGAAATATCATCTTTCTATAACAATGGTATCCATGGCAAAGGTGTGGGTTGTTGAGCCAGCCTCCAATGAATGTTGTTCTAGAAGGATTGATGAAGACAGTTAAGAAGTTGGGGGAACAGTTATGGGGTCTTTTATGTATTTCTACAAATGGTAGATAATCCCAGTGCTGAGCATTTGTAAAACATCCCCACTGTCCTTACAAGAAAAGTTCAAGGCACTATAGGGTGCCTTATTTGAGATCCATGAGGACTGGAGAGGGGTCCACTTGGAGCATCCCTTCTAGCAGGTATGCTTACTAAGAGCTGATTCATGTTTTGGCAAGAAGGCAGGTAAGTGGAATTAGAACTAGCTTCTCAAGGGGCAGTTGAAATTGTCAAGAGTGAACTGCCCTAGAGAGGATGGCTGACAATTCCAATCCCTGCCTGCATCCTGTTGTTGTTTGAGGTTGGCCATTGTTTATATTTTCAGTGTGGGTGCCCAGGGCACTGAGTGAGGTGACCTCAAACATTAACTGTGTAACCCTGGGCAAGTCACTTAACCCCTATTTACTTTAGTTCCTCATCTACAAAATGAGCTGGAGAAGAAAATGGCAAACCACTCCAGTATCTTTACCAAGAAAACCTCAAAAGGGGTCATGAACAGTTGGACAAGACTGAAAATGACTAAACAACAAGAACAAGGCATTTGGCCAGCTCCTACTAAAAGCCCATTCTTGGATGGACAGAGATATTTAATCTCTGTGCCCCTCTTCCTGAAGAATAGGTCCAGAAAATGGGTGCTGCATATCTTACTGATGCCCCATTTTTCCAAAATCCCCTCTCTGTTCTGCATTTCCCTCCCAGTGCTTTGTAATGCCCTTCCCCTCACTTTGTTTTGTAAAGACACAAAAGACAGGTCTCTTACTCAGTGGGACAGTCACCAAGGTGATCTATTTCCAGGCCATGTATTCCTCTCCTAATAAATCTCTTTTTAGGGACAGCTAGGTGGCACAGTGGATAGAGCACTGGCCCTGGATTCAGGACGACCTGAGTTCAAATCCAGCCTCAGATACTTAAACACTTACTAGCTGTGTGACCCCAGGCAAGTCACTTAACCCCAATTGCCTCACCCCCCCCCAAAAAAAATTTTTTTTAAATAAATCTCTTTTTACAAGAAAACAAAAAAAGAATAGGTCCTAAAGAGTGAGGCTGTGATAACCTGAGAACTTGTCCAGAAGCAAGTTCAAATGGAAGAAAGAGTAGATACACAGCTTGCTGGCCAGTGATAAGGATAATGGAAATGAGACTCCTGAGCAGCAGGCAAAAGCCCTAAATGGTCCCGGAACTGGGTATACCCCAAGGAGAACAACATTAAACACCAGCTACAGTTTGGTGGAGAGTCCAGTCCTCAAAGATAAAGAAGGTACAAGCTTGGGCAGAGAAGCCTGGGACTAAGGTTCATTTGAAACAAAAGGAACATTGGAGAACTCGTTGGGATGAAGAAGGGAGTTCTGAGCATTGTCACTATAAATCTATCATATTAAATTCATTCCCCTATCCCACCCCACCCCCTCTCCTACCTTCACACCCCAAGACAACAAATGTAGGATCCAGATTAGGTATGAGGCAGTGTACACTTTGAGTCCTTAACATTGTGCCCAGGAAAAGAATTCCAGGTACATTTAAAAAGTGTATTGTAATTGGTACAATCACATATAAGGGATCTTTGTTCTTGATGCCCTGAAGCTTGTTTTGTACCAGAATACACCCCTCCCTCTTTTCCCCCAGGGTTATTGCTGTGGACCTTTCCTTTCCCCCCTCCCCCCCCCATCACTTTCCATCAAAACTTAGAACAACTAGCCCATTCTCTTAGAGACAATTCAATTAAATTCAATAAATTCTTATTAAGTACCTACTAAGTGCATCACTGGTTTGTAGGCACTGGTACTACAAAGATAAAAATGGAAATAGTAGTCCCCTCAAGGAACTTACATTCTACTGGAATGGAATTTTTAGGAGTTACTCTAAGGAATTCATCCATATTAATGAATATTTGAACCCAAAGGAGAGAGTAAATGGTGGAAATTTCAGGCACTTCTAAATTTAAGGAGGGCTAGTGGGAAAAAATATTTCTGAGTAGGCCTAAGGGTTCTGCTTCTTTCATGTCATGCTACATATGTCATTGCCCCTACCTATCTAAACAACCATGCTGTATTTATTCTATAGCTAAAGTGAATGAAAGAAAGAGAAGGGAATGACTAGGAGGAGTGGGGATGATCACTGTAGAAAGCAGTATTATAACATTAAAACCAGAGATCTGTCTGCAATGTAAATATTTTTTAAGGATAGCTACAAAGCTACAAGTGCCTAGTGACTTGAGAGAGACAGAATTATTTTCAACAGAGATGTACATAATTAATGTGGCCAACTAATTAATTAGAGAAATTAAAGAATTTAAAGAGGACATAAGGGGATTTTTGCTAATAACAGTATTATGTGAGATATACATATCTGTATTTGTGTGTCTTTTTATTTTCTGTTTTTGGGTAACACAGGTATTGTTCATCTAAAAAAAAACCTGATCTCACAAATTGTTGTGTCTGCCCATTCTGGCAGGAAAAGTCTTCACATGCTTGGGGTAGACATTCCCCCTAACTCACTGATGGGTTTGAGTCCTCTTGATTATCTTCAACATGGTTTAGCCCATCAACTAAGAGGGTTTTACCCTGCAGGGTATGGCTGTTGTGCACACTACAGCTTCTTGGAGTCACAGGTGAGAATTGGGTGAAAGAACTGGACAGAAAAGTTATGCCATACCTAAATGGAATATATTGAGAATTCCACTAAAAGGACTTTAAGAAATCATGAATCATGAATTCTCTTTGCTACTTATGTTCTTTAATCTTGAGCCCACTTTGCCCTGAACTCTGCATATACAGGTAAGATAATATATCAGAGACTTGTGCAGATATTTTGTACCAACTATACTACTGTAATAAAGATTTCAAAGGCTAATATTTTCTAGGCTAGAAAACTGACCTCTACTTCTGGGGCATATCACTCACCCACCCCTTCCTTTTGGCCTTGCTGGATCCATACCACCAACCATGAAAGCATGAGTTTTCTTATATTGTCTGTCTCAGTCAAGAAGACAGTAGTTTAGAAATAATGAAGAAAGACAACAGGCTACAATTCTGGAAACCTGGTGATTAAAAGTCATTCTTGGGGGAAGCTAGGTGGTGTAGTGCACTAGCCCTGGATTCAGGAGGACCTGAGTTCAAATTCAGCCTTAGATATTTGACACTTACTAGCTGTGTGACCCTGGGCAACTTACTTAACCCTCATTGCCCTGAAAAAACAAAACCAAAACAAAATAAAAGTCATTCTGGGAGAAACTGTGAAGTGACATTATTAATTAAAAGTCAGTAAACCATTTTTACTTATGGAAAAATATATGCAATTTAATCCCACTCCCCAATCCCTGAAAATTACCATGACTTTCTTTTTAATCTCATTTGAAAGGCAGCACCTCTTAGAATATAGTTCTTCCTTGTGACCTCTGGGTGATACTGGGTTTGGAATAGATCAGAGGAAGCATGAAACTGTAAAGAATTAATTGTGATTTGAGGTTTGTATGACCCCATCTTTTAGCTAGAATTAAAAAAACCCCAGCAGGTGCACTGGCCTGGGGCTCAGGCACCGTGCCTTCACAACAGTGAGGTGTTCCACCCACTGGCTGTAGCCATTGCCATGGGCCTGGCAAAATTATAATGACTGGAAGCCCAGTGAGGGCAGTCATGTGACTGTCGGTCAGAGCTGCCAGCCAATTAGCTTGGGGCTGTGTGTGGACAACCTGGGGTCTGCTGGGAAGGAGAAGGGAGGAGTTTTGCCATTCTGGCATGGAGCTGAAAAAAGACAGGACACAGCTGTGTGTTCTGCTGAGCCCTGGGCAGTGGTGTGGTTCAGGTTGTAGTTTCCATTCCCCCATTCTTTTTTTTTCTTTTCCCTTAATTCTACTAATTTTGCTTGTTTAAGTTTGTTCTTGTTAATAAACCCTGTTCTGTTTTTGAAAGAGGCTGTTAATCTCTTTCCTTGCTTCAATATTGTGGTGAGCCACCTAACTAACACTCCCCTATTAAAATTTGGCCCCTACAAAACTCTCCAGATTGTTTCCCACTGCATTTCCCTTTTTCTTGGAGGTGCCTCATCTCAGCATTTGATAGATCTGACCTTTAGTGGTTGGCATATTCTAAGAAGCTAGTGAATTAAGTTGTAAAGACTGCCAGTCAAATTAGAAAGAAAAGTAATCCCAGAATCCTGTCATTAACTGTTTTAATATCTTTATCCCCTCCCCCCAAAACATATAGAGGTTGATAGAAAGAGTCTATGGATGGTATGGAGGGAGGAGTGGGATGAAGCAGATGAAGGAGGTACTTCTTTTGGCCTCATGTTCTTAGGAAGTCTCCCTCCCTTTGTAGCTGTCATTTTTGATACCAGAAATGTTGTTATCACCTCCCACCACAACAAGATTGGGGTAGGAGTAGGGCCTATAGATAAGGTTCTATTGGCAAAGTGGCAAAGTAGAATACTCTAGATGCCTTGAGAACATATAGATACTTGGGCAGCCAGATTCTGGAAGTGCCTGATAACTATCACCACTGAGAAAGCAAGCTTGATTTTGCCTGTTAGGGCTTTTTCTATGTACACTTGGTTCTGAACTCAGGTACCAATTAAAAGGCTCCATCAGCATGCTAACAACAGCAACAAAAACAGTCACTGCATGCTCTGAAACAGAGAACTAATTTCCCCCCATTTCCAGTCATCATGAACTTCCAGAAGCAAGCCCTCCAAGGATCTACATGTATTGGCAGTAGGGAAGACAGACAGTGCATGCTCCAAGGACTAGGCTTTCATTTGCCAGTCCTCCCCTATATTGCATTGGAACTATACATACTTGGAAAGGTCTTATCTGTTCCTTTATTTCATCAAAATCTCTCTGTCCTCCACCTAAACCTTGCCACAAGATGCTGACATAATGGAAAGACTTCACACACCAAGTTAGCCTTTCTTTAGCTCTATACCTGGATAACTTCATTTACTTGGCATTTGTTCTTTTTCACAATTTCTTACATGTTTCTGGATCATTAAGACTGTAGGCTAACCTTATTTGTCATTTTATTGTGGAGCTGGATAAAAATCAACAGCTGAAAGGTCAAATGATAGTTGCATAATAGCTATAGAACAAGGAATGAGCAAACTAGCTTAGTTCAGAGTTGGCCCAGATTTTCTTTGCACAGAACCAGATAGGAAGTTTGCTTGAAGTTTGAAAACACTCAGTTTTTGTCTTAAAATCAGAACCACTCTTGTTTCTCACATTCAATTGAGAAATAGTAAACTACATTGATAGAGTTACAGTCAATTCTTGATAGCCTGTGTTCATGGGGTAAAAGCACAACATGCAGAAATAAATCCAAAGATAATTTACCCAGTATCTCTGTTCAATGCATTTATTCCACAATTAAATAACTATCAAGTTAATGCAACATTTATTACACTCTTATAAAAGTCATGCTAAATAGTGAAGAGAGCAGAACCAGCAGAATGTTGTGCAAAGTGACAGCAATATTGTTTGATGAAGAATTGTGAATGACTTAGCTATTCTCAGCAATGCAATCATCCAAGACAACCCTAAAGGACTAATGATAAAGCATAATATCTGCCCCCAGGAAAAGAACTGATACTGATTGAATACAGGCAGAAGCATGCTATTTTTCACTTTCTTTTATTTTTTTCCTTTTATTAAAATATTTTTGCACAAAATGACTAATATAGAAATGTTTTACATTATTGTACATGTATAACCTATATCTGCTTACCATCTTGGGGGGAGGGGAAAGAAGGAGACAGAAATATAATTTGACATTCAAAACTTCAAATAATTTTTTTAAAAAGCCAGGCTAAATATTGGGGATGAAAAGAAAAAAAAACAGTCCCTGTACTCATTGAATTCACTGGGGTAGGTAAAGGGTTGGGGCACAAAATTTGTATGTCTATGTCTCTGTCTTTGTATGTATATATGTGCGTATGTGTGTATATATGTACACACATACACATATGTATATATATATAAACATTTGCATGTATGTGTTGTATATGTGCATAATCTATACACACATGCAAATCTATATATTGCATAGATATAATATATATACACATTTGTATGTTGTATATTTGATATATACAAATATTAAATATACAACATATGCATATCCAATTATATATATGTACATATATAATGTATACACACATGTGAATATTTATATACATAAGCATAATATACACATGTATAGATTTTATGTACACATAGGCTGTATGCATACACATACAGATAAATAGAGAGACCAATATACAGGATGGAGTAAATGAGGAGTAAATGAATTCCAAGCATGGGGAGCCAACAACGCAAACTCATGGAGATGGGGGATGGAGTTTTGTGGGTTCAGAAAAGCAAATAACCCAGTACGGCAGATTAGAGTGCATGAAAAGGAGTGAGTATAAGAAGAGCAGAGAGGAACAAGGTTCCAGGTTGTGAATAACTTTAAATGCCAAACAGGCTCAAAGCCAAATTTTAAAGGATTGAGAAGTGGGGCCAGATGCCAGAAACTATAGACAATTTTTCCCTAGCAATCTGGCATCTAATGTCATATTATATAATATATACTAACTTGAGAGGATTTAAGAACTGAGTATACCTGAGCATGTTAGTAGACATTCAGGAAAAGACTACAGATAGGAAGAAACTGAAGATGAGAGGGTGGAGGAGATGATTGATAGGGCCAGTTCCTGGAAGATAGAGAAGGGAACAGGACCCTGGTTTGGAGAGAGGCATAGCTACTTCATCTTTAGAAACAAAAGTAAATAAAGAGGGGATAAGTGAAGATGCATCTAAGATTTGAGTTATGAAATAGAAGAGAAGAAAGAACTAGCAGCAGATAGTCTATCTATGCTTTGAAGTAGGAAGCACAGAGTCTTCTGAGAAAGAGGAGGTACAAGGAGTCTCTGGGAGCTTGAGTGGAAAAGAGAAGATTTGGAATAGCCATAGTGGCAAGTGATAGAGAATTAGTCAAGAAAGAATGAAAGTGTTGCCATGTGCCACTGAGGGCCAGTTGAAATTAAGTAACCCAGGGCAGCTAGGTGGGACAGTGGATAGAGCACTGGCCCTGGATTCAGGAGGACCTGAGTTCAAATCTGGCCTCAGACACTTAACACTTACTAGCTGTGTGACTCTGGGCAAGTCACTTAACCCCAATTGCCTCAAAAACAAAAAATAAAAAAAATGAAATTAAGTAACCCTTTTTTTGGAGGGTGGACCTGGTTTACCCCATAGCTTGGGGATATGAGCAGAGAAGATAGATGGTCATGGTGATAAAAATTTGAGGGTTAACCAATATTTAATAATAAATATTTGAGGATTAACAGAGGATAAGAGGGTGAGGAAATTAAAGGTGGAGGACTGTGTATCTTTGAACTGGTCAACTATAGAATTGAGACTGTGAAGAAGGGAGAGTGGAGCTAGAGAAGGGGTGCTAGCCTGGGAGGACAGGGAGGTTTGAAGAGATTGGAGATCATGCTGAGGATAAAGATTAGGTTTAGGAGGATTAAGGTATGTAAGGGGGAAAATGGAAGGATGGGAGACTGTGACCATGAAAGAGCTTTATGAGTTGAAAATCAAAGCAGTCACAATTATGAATGATGTTGAGATCTAAGGCATGAAGGGCTAGCAAGCATCTGAGGATGAATTTGGACTCAAGCCTTGCTGATTCTGGGTCCCACTATCTATCCACTGCACCACCTAGCTGCCTCATCCCTTCGGACAGCTGGGGTACAATGAAGCTCCAGGTTGTGGAATCAAAGGATGCTGATACCGGAAAGCAAGTGTTCTACAAGGATCATAAATAAATATACTGTGTTCCCTAAATATAAATAAAGGCAGGGATTGGGTTAGAGGGGAAAACTGTGATCCAAATATTTGAAAAAGAAGGGAGATCCTTTGGACACAGGCTGATCATAGCAATGAAGATCTGGGTCCAGTGATGTAAAATGATATAGTAAAATTCAAAGGAGGAAAGATTGCTAAGAATAGGGAGAGAAGAGATCTGGGAAGAGATAGTGGAGGACAAGTGATATACTAACTTTTCTTCCTAGCCAAGTATGTCAGGGAACATGAGTGAAAGAACCACCATCTCATACCATGATAAATGAAGAGTAAAAAGAAGTGATCCAGGAGAAAGAGTTTATTCACAACAGAGTGGGGGTTCCCAGAGACCACAATAGAAATTGAGGGCAGAGGTGGAAAGGGAATGGAAAGTGTTATAACTGAGTTTGATGAGGACAAGATCATAGAGAGGCATGGCAGGGAACTAGGTCTTTAGGGAACCTTGGAGGCTTCGATTCTGAAAGGAAAAATTTTGCTATCCATAAGTACCAACTGTGTAACATGTATTCTATAGGGATCTCCACCCACTGAGTTTGAGCTGCTGAGACAATGATGGAAAGAGTTAAAGAGCAGACAGAGTATGGATCAACCCCAAGAATAAGTGATATAGGGTATGGGCCAGGCTTATAAAAAAAGTCCTTAACTTAAAATAATGAGGCAAGTGTTACCACATATAAAGGGATATAGTAAGAGAGAGTTGGAGAGCTTGAAGTTATCCTCCAGGGTGCCCTCTGGTGTTGGGTGGGGAACATAATTTCTGGGTAAATATAGGATTGAAAGCATTTGGTCCTAATTGCTGAACGGGAGAAACACTTGGTCATCAACAGCCCTGGTAGTTAAAATTGTTTGAGGTCTCTAACTTCCAGGACTCAGGGATGATGGGCTTGGTGAGGTGTTTCCTCTCCAAACATGTTAAAAACCAAGTGGTGATGCCAATAAAGTTCATACTGGACATCTAAATCCTTAGACTGAACTGAAATTTCATGTGACACCAATTGAAGTTATATTCCAAGATAGCAGCAGATGAACCAGAGTAGTGTCTGAAGCTAAATTTGAAGTCAGATCTTCCTGACTCTAGACTCATTACTCTTTATCCAACAAGCTGCCTAGGTTCTTCTCAGCTCACTGCTTTTTCTTTCATCAGAAGACACTGGCATGATTCAGGGATATCTATTCACATGTGAGAGCAGACAAAAGGAAGAGGCAAGCAATGAAAATGTTTCTTTAGAAGACTTCTGATGATAACAGTTGAAGACCATAATTGTTTGCATTAAGGGGCTG